>NC_031770.1:7981674-8100712 GCF_001522545.3 Parus major | reverse complement strand
AGGAAGGAAGGAAGGAAGGAAGGAAGGAAGGAAGGAAGGAAGGAAGGAAGGAAGGAAGGAAGGAAGGAAGGAAGGAAGGAAGGATCTCTCCTTGAAGGAGGTGGAAAGGTGTCTTCTTGGCCATATTTCTGTGAAGCGACAGCTACATCCAGTGGTTGCTGAAGCTAATTGACACAAAACCTGAAGAGATGGAGTCTGGGGGGAAGGGCCAAGGCAAGGACTAGTTTGGTTTTCGATACAACAACCACAGCTTCTCTTCTCAGGCCTGCCATGTCCCCATACCGTTCTGGTTAACTACAGAAGATAAGCCTAACTACTATGAACTGTGACAATAATGTATTCTGTTTCTAATCGCTCTTGCAGGGGAAAATCAATTCTGATTTTAGTAGCCTTTCTGCATGCCTTAAATCAAGTTCTTTGACTTTTACTATACATATCAGTTTGGAGAAAATGTGTTGTTTATTTACAATCTATTGTTCTGCTGGGAAGCTTTCTACAACCATTCAACTCTGCTACCAAGACACTCTCAAAAGCAGCATTTCCAATGCTCACAATACCTAAAAGAAGACAACAGAAAAGGCTCCTTCCAGCACATCATGGGCAGCTTCATCTTGAGGTCAGAGCAGGATTTCTTATTTCACAGTTTTTCCAGGCATTAGAGACACAGATGGTTCATAGATCCAGCCTGCAGTGCCCATCAGAAAAGCATGATGGGTTTTAAGACAGGAGTATTCACTTCTGCTTACCAATTTAAATAGACAGTGCAGGGCACAGGGATTACTTGTTTTGTCTGTTAGCTCCCATTTGGGAAATTCCTATGGCATTTAACTGAAGAGAAGATCGTTTGTATAGAATTAGTTAATCAGCTTTATTCTTCTGCCAGAATTCTGGAGAATAGTTAAAGATTAAGGGAGTAGCCTTCATCTAATCATTAGACTACTTTAATTTCAATTAATTAAAATTTAAGTTGTGTAGAGGTTTCATCTGTCTTGCTCACTGCAAAACACTCTCATAAAGAATGGAACAAATCTAATGGCTGCACGAAACACTGTCCACCATCCTTCCAGGCAAAGAAGAAGTCATATTCTGCCACATTTCTTGCACACAGCTTTTTCTCCCACATGCTTTGATGCACCAAGAAAGACAAGCAGGCCTAAGGCTGCAATGTAGTTAACAAACTCATTAGGTATCAACCCCTTCAAAGTTTTGCTGAAAATGCTATGAAGTCCAGAAAGGCAGAAGGACAGGGAGAAGAAGGGAGAATGGAGAAGCATGGTGCTGTAAGAGAAATGACATTCATCAACTTGGTCTTAGGCATTAAATACAACTCACTGCATTAACAAGAAATCACTGGATGGTTTTTAGGAACTACATACAAATTCTCAAAATGGATCAAATTTATTTTGGGCTATTTCTGCTCAGTCATTCCACAGGAGATCACTTTTTTACCATGTTAAAAAAAATAAAAAAAATAAAAAAAATGTGCAAAGGTGTTCCCTCTCAGCTCAGCTCGATGTGATTTTCTAGTACCAAAACATGCAGGTGTAGCACACTGAAAACATCTTGCCCAAGAATGCTGCCTCCGCATGCTCCCAGCATTCCTCCACATACATTTCCCTCCCCTCTTCTGCCACCCCAAGAAAACCCAAACCAAACAAAAAAGCAATCAATGTTAAAGCAGCGTTTTTCTGTGGGGTACCAATCCATAGCACAGTGAGAGAGGAAAGCAGTAAACTTCCTGAAGGTGACAAGCAGGCTGACCCCTAGGAACTAGCTTTAATGCTCAGAATGATCAACAAAGCACAGGAATCAGCATTTACACACAGGGTCCAAACTTCACAGCTGCATATCTCTTCCCAGCAATGCAAACTGCACCAAGGCAGGCACACAAAGCATCATCTCTGCTACTCCATCCTCCCCTAGTGAGGTGAAGAACGTGGTCCCCATCTACCTGTTGCAATTATTTCTCCTTTTTGTCCTTGGACCCCTCCTCCTCCCTCCCCCTGGAAACACAAGAGGAACAAAGCAAAGATGTCACTGACTTCCTAGTCCCTGTGTGTTTCTGTGTCTGCCTGCCTGGTGTTGTTAGGAATTGAAAAGGCTTCAAAAGTTTCAAAACACCCATGATACCATCAAGCCAAAATATTTAAGGAATCTAAATAAACCTCTAAGGTTCCCAAAATCAGCTTTGTAGTTGTGCCAGCCACAGGCTGCCAGCAAAGCCAGTCTTCATCAAAATCAGAAGAGCTGGAATCAACATTTTCTGTGAAGGGGGAGCAGAATTAAAGCCAGTATTAACTGTTAATAATCTGCCTTCAATAAATAATGTCAAAAGGATGCAGCTGAGTAGTTTAAGAAAAAAAAAAGTTTTTGTTTTGCCTGTTACAGAGTACTCAAAACCACAACATAAAGAAATTTTTTCGACAAGTGAGCAAATTCACAGTCTCTGGAGAGCACAGGGTGGTGTAACTGGAGAGAGATGCACTCACAGAACCTGAGAATCTGACTCAAAGTCACCTTTTAGGGCAGCAGGGCATGAGATACAGAAATTAATCTAGGGGCTTACTTATATTTTGACTACTCAAATGAGACACCTGTTTTTCTCCAAAGAAAAAAAATAAAGGGAGAATATTGCTTTAGAGGACATTAGGTGCCAGTACAGTGTTGTTACCCTTGTGTGGCCACTACTGAAGTTGGCCAAATCAACCTGACGGACAAGAAAGTGACTATGCCTTCCCAGAATAACCACGTTTCTCCTGCTGCATCCCTTCCTGAGAGAGGATAAAAATCCTGACATTACCTTAATCTGGAGGCATTTATTTGAGAAAATAAGCAGGCGGTGGTTAGTTTGTTTTTTTAATATTTGATTTAGTCAGACATGTGGCTGAAAAAAAAAATGCAGTACTTAAAGATTGGAAGTCTCTGTATTTATATGGCATCACACAGACTAAAAAGGTCACTCAGCTTTCAAGATTTTGTCATTCCTGATTTTAGAGAACAGTCTCCCTTGGAATATATTTCAGTTTTCCAGCAAGCAGAGGCAGTGCTACTTCATTCCTCTTAACAGAAGAGGCAATTTTGGACAAAGCATTATATTTCATCAGGTAAAAACTTCCCTGGACAGGACTGATGTGAAAAAAAAAATAAAATCTGGATTTGTAGGGTTGCCAGTTAACAGTATCCTTATCAGGAAGGAAGCTTTCAATATTTGGACTTTTTCCTGAAGATTTAGATCACCAAAATGAGGTGGTTACGTTACAACTTCACCTGCAATTTTACAAGATGTGTTTCCAGCTGACAGCACCACAGGGACAATTCTGAACACAGGAAGCAAAAGTGTTCTGTAAGTGCAACCCAGTACTCAAAAAGAATATAAAATTCCTGTTCCTCTTGCATTTTCAAGCAGCCAGACTCTGGGTTTTGATTGTATGAGGCTGAGTAATACCAGCTACATTTGAAAGAAAAATTCTGCATTTTAAACATTTTCAGTTAGTCCCAAGAACAGTTTTTTTTTAAAAAAAATCCAATATTATATCTGGGAGCATCTTTGAACCATCATGACGATGTCTAGCTTCCAGCATAAAAATGCAAAATTAATTAAAAATCAAAGTCCCCGTTGAAAATTGCTACACAGCAGAAAGAAAGATGCCAAATATAGTTTCCTATGAAAAGCACATTTTGTTCTCCCAATTGAAACACAATGAGGTCCAAAGGTGGTGGGTTTGGTTTTTGGATTTTTTTTGGTTGGTTGGCTGGTTTTCACTGATCCAGTGAGAGCTCTGATCTCTTACCAGGGCTTAATCACTCAGCTCAGGATTGTGCTGCCTGTGGACACCTTAACCTCTCCCCTCCCCTTGCAGTAGGACACTGTGATAAGGATGAACCTCATCAGAAGGCAGGTCAGTCTTTCAACAACCCTCTTCTCCCTCCTCAGTCTTAACAGGATCCATTTTCCCCCAGAGTTTCAAGATGAACAATTATTGAGCACTGCCAGAAATGTGGCAGTGCAGAATGGAGGCTGAGGCACTGAAGTTTTGAAAGGTCTGATCCCCATCCAGAGGATGAAATCGAGACCTTCAGAAAATTCAAACAGAGTAGGAGAGAGCAACTTTCAAATGAAGATATTTGGCACTAAAGACAGACATCTCTTTCTGTAACATTAAGGGCACTCACATTCTCTCATCATAACAGAGTTAAATGGTCCATTCAGATTCAAGTTTCTGATGATTTTGGAGTATTTAAACCGAAGAATGAAGGTTGCAGCATGCAGTCATGTCAGGACAAAAAAAAAAAAACCATGTCATTTCTTTCTTTTCTTGCTAAAGCAGTGGCCAAGAATTTATTTTTTTGTTTGTTTTCCAGAATGGACTCTAGCAAAAGAAAAGTAAATATGCACATTATTTTCATCCCTGGAGTTCCTTGACCTCTGCAAGTATAAGGTGGATCTGACCCCATCAGTGCAAAGGTCACATACACCTCGTTCCTAAATCAGACTGCTGCAAAATCCCTCAACAATTGAGGAAGAACATTCATGGCCAGTGTAGCAAATATGTTGAAATATTCATTTCCCAGACTATATTTTTTTTTTTATTTTTTATTCCTCCAGTCTTATTCTAATCTCTTTTTTTCACTGTGGAAGATCCAATCTCAGCTCCTAGCTGGAAAATACCTCCTCCTTAACCAGCCATGCATCCATATGACTAATCTTCTATCTTTCTGTTTTTCCAGTTTAAATTTCAATAGTTGAACAACATAGGAGATTTTAAGTCACATTTCTGCTCATGAAGGGAAAGGAAAAAAAACATCAACAAAAACACCACCATCTTTTACCAGAACAAATTCATAAACCTACAATAAACTTGCCAGCAGCTTGGAAGGGAATATATCCCCTAGTGCCTCTCTGTCCAAATAAACACACAGACTTGTCTATCAGTAGACAGGATAACAAAAGAGATAAGCAGCTTGCACTGAAGTAGTTGCATGGCTGATTTAAAGAGTGATGTTCCCTCTTATTTTCTTATCAAAATAAAGGGTGGATTCTAGACTTTGTCTGATGCTCCTTTTGAATGTGTTTTATCAACTGTATGAATGGCTCTACATTTTCCTGTTTTTCACAGAATCACAAAATCATCAAGGTTAGATGAGACCTTCAGGATGGTCAAGTTCAACCCTCAACCCAGCACCACCATAATCACCCCTGAACTGTACCCCAAGTGCCACATCTGGATGCCTCTTGAACACTTCCAGAGGCACCACCAGCTCCCCAGGAAAATCATTCCAATGCCAAATCACTCTTCCAGTGAACATTTCTCTTCCAATACCTAATCTGACCCTCTCCTGGCACAACTTAAGGTCATTTCCTCTCATCTTCTCGCTTGAGACATGGCAGACTCACTAGAGCCTCCTCTCAGGGAGCTGTAGAGAGCAGTGATGTCCCCCCAAGTCTCCTTTTCTCCAGGCTGAACAACCCCAGCTCACTCAGCTGCTCCTCTCAGGACCTGTTTTGCAGATCCTTCACCAGGTCCTCTGCTCCCCTCTGGACTTGCTCCAACACCTCAATGTCCTTTTGGGAATGAAAAGCCCAAAACCAAGCACAGGACTCAAAGTGCAGCCTCACCAGTACTGAGTACAGTGGGACAGTCCCTGGTTTTAAACTGCTGAAATTAGTCTTTTACCCTTCCAATATTCAAAGAGAATTCAGCCCTTACAGATAAAAGCCTCAGCACTGGCTGCAGTGTAGGCAGCTGACTGCAAACATTCAAATCCAATTTAGGCTTTTGTATCCTGCCTTGGGGCTGAGCTGCCAATGTCCAGAGCTGGTATGGATGAGGAATTACTGCTTGCACCAGAGCCTGGAGTAAATATATTCTTTGTGAAATTAGTACAAAATATGGAACATGCAATACATATTTACCATTGGTTTACAGGTATTCTGCACCCTAAAGTAGTTTGTTTGTGTTTGCAAAGGCTTGGCTGTGTCTCTACAGACCTGGCTCAGCTATCTGAACTGCTAGTCCTGGGCTCTGGATTCCCCACACCTGCTCTGGCCTCTTCACCCCACCAGTTCAGGCACTGACAGCTTGATCTCCCTGGCACAAATGCTTATTTTTTAGGATCCTTATTTTGAGATGCTGCATCTGCACTCTACCCTTTGTAATCAAGACACATTCTGTCAAATCCCCAGTAATGTAAATGTGTTCCAGTGAGCAATATCCTCATCAGAAACCTCAGCTTAACTCTTCATGGATTAGCTGCAAAGAAATATCTTAGAAACGTACTTTGCTCAGAAACAGAGCACTAGAGTCATGAACCTGAGTAAGAAATGCCAGATACTGAGCTGTCTGCTCCAGTGTCTAGAGTGTACACAGTGTTTTGGGCTGCACACCATGTTCTCCAAACACCTTTCAACATCCCATTTCATTTTCTGAGTCAGACACGAGCCTCTGGCCAAGCATCTTGGTCTGTCTTGCCCACCAGACATGGTCCTGAGTAGGATGTAAATGTTAAAGCATGATAACAACCCAATATGGCAAAATCTACTGGAGCTGGCACACCGAAGTAGGCAGTACAGATACATATTAATTTATCACAGCTAGTAACACAGAGTAGTAAAAATCCAAAGATTTGAGAAGTGGTCTATATGCTCCCCTTGTGCATTCAATTCTCATTAAAGTTAATGGGAGCTGTGTGCCCATCACATGTGGAGTATAAGCTCTGAACAGTGAAATGCACCATATGTTTCAAAAAAACCACCAAAAACTGATACTAGTTCTTATTCTTCTGGGATGTCATACAGGGCAGTGATGGCTGTGCACAGGCCCTGAACTCCTTATTTATACAGTGAGAATCCCTTCTCATAGAGATGGCTTATATTTCCTGAAAAACATTTTAATTAATTGCAAGTTCAGAAAGTGAAAAGACAAAGAAACCTTTGAGGTTTCACCTTCTTTCCCTCACATTTTTTTGTCCCCCACCCAAGGACCTCACATCCTCCTATCTTTGTATAAAAACCCAGAAAGTGTTGCATTCCCAAAGCTATTTTCACTCAGGTAAGAAAAATTTAAAAGTGAGAAGCCACATGATGTAAAGTGTGGAGTTCTACCTCTGATAAAAGAGCTCAGATTTCAGAGCCAGCAGAACCTCCAGTCCTAGGTGCATGCAAAATGAGGAGTTTTCAAGAGATAGTGATGAACCCCTCTCTGGCAGTTTGGGAGCTTTTAAAGCCTTTTAGGCTCCATCAAGGATGCTGAGCCAGCATTAGCCAGATGACTTACAGCCAGCATCTTGGGCAGAAAGCCTGCTGGGAAAACTTCTGCTGATTACTCCCAAAACCAGAAATTCAAAGTACAAGATGAATCTTTGGCCTTCAAAAAGGTCACTAGATATTTGCAACACACAGCAGCTCTGCCTGCCCCTTCCTGGGCTTTCTGTTTCTTTGTGGCATGCAGACTCCTACGGAGTACAAAACATTCCCATTGTCTTGCAGCCTCTTGGACAACATTTCCTGCAATGAATTCACCAAATGGTATCAACTAAATGTGAAGGAAGCTGGAAAGATGCCAGGCACAATGGAGAAACTTAAAGCAGAGTTTGGAAAATAATTCTTAGCAGTATTAGTATCAGTACTTAGCAGTATTAGTATTAGTATTAATATTAGTGTTAGTATTAGTATTACTATTAGGTAGCATTTGATTATTCTCATATTTGTAACCCATATTGCTCAGTACTCTGCTGAGTGAAAAATTATATGAGTAGTCAACAAGCAGCTTCAAGCAAATATTAAGCCTTCTCCTCCTTTCAAAATAATAATAAAGAAATGGTTTGATCAGGTCTGAGGCCTGCTTCCAACACTGATAAATAGATTTTCATCCTCAGCCTGTCAACCAGACATGTTGATTTCAACAGGATCTAGATCCAATCTAGAAGGACAATTCATTGGAAACTTAACACCTTTTCAGAGCATGTAAAATAAATTTTCTCCTGCACAGAGAGGTGGGAAGAAACCAGTATTGTATCTCTGAGCACATGTAGCAAATTACTTTGATATTTTAAGTTTATTCTACAGAAAATATTGGAAAGTTCGTATTTCTGTGCTCGCATACATAACATACAGTCTTCTGTAGACATCTGGGTTTGGTACAGACCTCATTAAAAAAGTCAGCCTTTACTGCATTCCCACATTGTTGGTACAGAATAACAGCACAGAGGTAGTCTGCAAAATCCTCTCCATTTTCCCTCCTTTTAGGCAACCAGGCACACACCCACACAAACCAGTGGCAACCATTCTAGAAGCCAAAGGAAGGGTGTCTGTTTAGTGCTTTTCCCTTGAATTTATTATAATAAATTCTTTGTTTTTAGGAGGCAAAAACAGTCAAGTTTTCTGCCCCTGTTCCCTCAACAAGGAGTTTTCCTTGCTCTACCCTACCGGCAGGGCTAGAAGTCAGGAATGAGCATGATGATCCTTTGCTGGACCAAACCTTCAATATCCCACTAGAGGAGCCAGACTATAAATGGACCTTTTTTGCCTCAAGCAGGGTGGCCTCAGGTGCATCCAATGAACCAAAAGAATGGCACATATCTTCTGCACAGCAGCAGCAGCAGAGTACTGAGTGGAGCAGGAGAAGTTCTGGGGCTCTCACAGACATAACCCGTTTCAGCAGTGCCTACAGAAGTTCCCAGAGATGATGGAAACCCTGTGCCATTACAGGCAGGTCAAACCCACAAACTAAGCTGATGCTTTTTCATTTTATCTCAGCCTCACCATGCTCTGATTTATTATCATCTATTTTTTCCTTCTTCAGCTGGAGCTACAATTGGTCATGTCGCAGTGATCACCCGCCCTTGAGGTGGGGGACAGATGTCGACTCTGGGGAGTGGAACTGAGACAAGTCCACTTATGTCTTGGAGAAAAAACAGTTTCAGAAATTTAAAACAACATCTAGGAGTGTGACAACATTTTTTCCATGTAAATAATGTCATACTTGTGAGGAGGGGGCCTCTGGTGATATTTCATGAATAGGCTCATTATGTCCCACCTGATCCACAGACAGTTCAGTTGTCCTTTTTGCGTCATTATTTTTTCTTATTTATTTTTGCTTGATGTGTTGTACATAATCAAATGCTTTATGATGCAAAATCTTGCTAAGACATTACACTGTGCAGAGGCAGAATGTCAGTAAGGTTAATCAATCTATGTTTTCTGTACAGAAAGATCCTGCTGTGACATTTGATCATCATGGGATGCTCCAAGGAGGAAAGAAGGACTCTATCCACAGATATTTTCAGAGCTCTATATCAAAATCTTCAGAATTTGGTTTGCTTTCAGCATCATCATCATCTTTTTACAAACAGAAAAATAAGAATTGCATTAGCAGGAGTGGGCCTGACTCCAGATGGAGGCCCTGTGGAAGAATTTGCACACAGTCCAGGTTAGCTCAGATTTGCATTGGCCTCCAAGAAAAACATTCAGGAGAAACACGAAATCCTCTGAAGGGAAATATTAAGATACTCATGAATGGAAACTGATTATTAATTATTTTTCTCTCTCTTTCTCTACAATTTCTATTTTCAAAGTAAAATATCATGTAAAGCCTGACATTGATAAAAATGGCAGGAAATGTTCCTTGCTCAATTAAATTACCACGAAGACCAGCTTAACATCTGCTTGGCAAAACCTTCGTAAATGGGTGGCATTAATATTTAATAAAAATATCTATAGCTCTGGTTGGTCCTGGAGACATTTCACACTTTGCTCACACATGGTGTTTCATATAATTATTCTCTGAAGGCTGTCACTTCAGTCCTTTAGCAAAATAAAACTCCAAGGATGATTAAATATAGCAAGCATATCTTCTGGAACATAGCCTTCCTCCAGGAGACCATTTCTACTGACTCTTGTGTTATAAAGGAGAAGTGCAGGAAGGAGAAAGTGGAAAAAAATAGAGGAAAATAGAAGAGCTCAGCACTATTGTCAGTATGGTTTGAATACAGTCAGAGCTGGTATGTTCAAGTGACACTGCAGACAGCAGAGCTCCTCCACAGCAAAACAAGTGAAAGCATAACACCCGCTTGCAGAGAGTTACACCTGAAACCTTATCAATAGATCTACTCCATTTACTTGATTTATTCCCATAATAATTCTCACAAAGCCTCACATAGCTGGTACAGCACTTCAAAGATACCCAAATCCTTGTTTCCACCACCTGGAGTCTGCTAAATTTCCTGATCCTGGAGACTACTCGATAGGAAGGTCAAGCTGGAGCCAGATTCTCCAAGAAGGTGAGACAACCGTAGTGTTACCTGCACATCCCAGTCCCAGCTGAGACCAAAAAAAGGCCACAGTCAGCACTAAACAGACCTAAACCCTTCTGAATCACACTCTGAAAAATATCTTGGCCATTTCCATTCCTTTCCAGATACAGTGATGTCAGTCTCATGAAAGAAGAGTATAATCTCACTTTGAATGAGACAAACGTCAGTATTGCATTGAAAGTTGTTTATATACAGAAAAAAATTTTAAAATTACTTGAGGGGAAAATAAAAAGCAAAGAAAACAATAAACATAGTCCTCCAGGCTTCCATCCATCGTCTCAGATATTTGGAGCATTCACTAAAGATCCTAAAGTAAGAACTAGCAATTAAAATATTTGATGATTGTATGTGTATGTGTGTGTGAAGCACCTCCAGCTATTAACACTTCTCAGCTCTTCCTAGAAGGAGAACAAGAAAGAAATTTCCCTGACACTGGAAAAGGAGAAGCTTCCTCTTCAGTAAAGCCTTGTTTTCTTCCTCCCAAAGAAAAAAAGGATTTTTCTTGTGAATAAGAAAGATTTTGTATCAGTTGGCTCATGGAAGTTTAACTAACTAGAAGTGATGGGATGAAACTGTGTATGGGGCAGGGGAAGAGCTGGCTATCTGGAAACATTTAGCAAAATGTCTAAATGTTAGCCATTAGGCTGTGGAATAGTCTCTGGAGGGAAACAGCTGAGCTGTGTTGATTGAGCCTTTCTGAAACTGCCTGGACAAAGGATGGGGGAAAAAAATCGGTGTAGCACAGTCCTTCATCTGCAAAGAGCAGAGAAGATGGTTTTCAGTAAGCCTCTTCCACGGCTAATTTTGATGGGCCCCTATTTTGCTGAGCTCTCTGTTGATGGAAAATGAGTTCTGTTTGACAGTTTGTGTCTGGGGGAAAGAGGGCACCCCACGACCCCATGATGAAATGCTCTGGCAATGTGGAAGATTTAAACTCTCTTCATCACGTTGCCCAGATGGGGGTACAGACTGCAGAGCAGCAAATGGGTTTCACTGAGCTCACACAATCCTGCTATGACTAGACGGTCAAGAAATTGAGACAGAGTTGAAAGAGCAGTACGAAAGAACAATGTATTTGGACTGGTTTTGTTCCCTTAATTGTTTATTGATAAGTAGGGAATTTACTGCCCCATGAAAAAGGCTACAGGAAAATACAGAGACCAAAACCATGTAAAAAGGTTTATCAGATGGGATCTTATCATCAGGATATGTGTAATTATGAAAATATCACCACAAAAATCCACCAAGGAGTAACACAAATCTTAGATAAGCTATAAAGACATAAAAGTTACAGGCTACATTCTTGACCCAAACAGATTAACATGGTTTTCTCTAGCCAGTGGAACCATTAGGATTTACATCTTTAAAAATCTGACCCCAGTCCTGGAGCTGGTTCTGACAGTACCACAGCCTTTGTGGCCTGAACATAAGCAGAGCTCCTCTAAACATAGTATTTACTAAGTACCACACTTTGACAATAATTTTTAATTTTTTTAATTTTTTTTTTAAAAAGATGTCTGGCCAAAATAAAGTTGTGAATTCTGTGAAGTCCGAACTGACTTTTTGTGGGATGGGCTGGTCAAGATTTATCCATGGTTCTTATAATCCTTCATAATTAACTGCTAATGTCTGACACTGAATGCACAATTACGTGAACCTTTGAGTCTTGCACAGTGTAACCATCCTTTTCTTCGCTGTGATTGCTCTGTGGCACTGAACATTCCTATCTTTGGTTAGTATTTCATGTAGACTTGCAGTGAAGAAGAGATGGTGACAAAGACTACTGAAAATGCACCTTACACCCACTGTCCTTCCTCAAAAGAAGTTAAAGCAGGAAAAGAAAAAGTCTCTTTTTCATGAAAAGTCATTATGATCACAGAGTTTCATTTGGTGTACAATAATTTTGTGCAAAATGTGTCTAGACACCCCTCAATACAGAGACAACCTACAACAATTGCTGGTCATTAAAACAGCATTTTGAGAGCCTAGCTCAGCTTATGGCTATTTTTCACTTGTCCTTTCTGTTTCCCCAACTGCATTTCCAATGTTTTGCATATGGCTGCATCAAAACTAAGCCTAAATAAAAAGTTAGCATCCAAAGAGCCATTACATCTTATAACATTGTGCATGTATGCATTTATAACAGTGTGCATGTAGATAATAAGAAACCTTTTGTCTAAAGCTTATGATTTCAGCTCTGCAGCCTTAAGGATTTTTTTTTTTTTTTAAATCACAATCAAATTGTGTTAAGACAGAAACTGATAGGAACCAAGTTCACAGCCAGAGCTCCAAGTTCTTATTTTTGTGCTTTGATTGACCAGTTTTCCTTGAAAGTTGTTTTAAATTTTATTCCATAAGAATGCTGTATGAAGCTAGTTTTCAAAAAATTCCAGTTTGAGCAAAGCAAATTGTGACAGATTCCTCAGTTAAATGTTTTTCAAGACAGCTCATTCTTTCAATGTCTATCTATCTGCACCAATCTCCTAAACTTTGGTCTTACCTGCTCCAAACTCATCTAAATCACTCAAGACTATTCCAAAGTGTTGTCTGGCACCAACTGACAAAGTTACTGGATGGCTTTTCTCAGATCTAGGGAGGGTAAAACTCACAGTATTTGTGTGTTAACTTTGTATTTAGTGCATCTGAAAAATTTGAGTTGATCCTTCCCTATATCACTGCCAAAATACTGTGTACCATTAGTAACTTCAACCATGTTCTCACTGTTATCAGGTATTTAGCAGAGTCTATGAAAACAATATGCAACATGCTCTTCTGGACAATCCCCCCACAAATATATTTCTTCCCCTCAGAGTTTTTCTGCCCTCCTGAAAAATACCAGTGTTCTATTCAAGTTAGCATTTCCCCACCTTCCCCCCCCTGTTGCTTTTCAGAAGTTTTTTAATGCATACTCAGAGAGAGAGAAGCACACAGTATTCTTATTCAGGCAAAGAATTATCCTGCCCTTCCTGCTGCCAAGTAGAACAGTAAATATCCCTTAAATAAAATATTAATAAATAAATAAAAAGTTAATATCCCTTAAAAAAACTCGAGCATCACACACTTGAGAATGAGTTGCAGTAAAACTGCAGCAGAGCAGCCAGACATCACTGGTGCTCCTGCTGCTTGTCCCACACCCCTCAATGCAGAATCTGACACAAAGAACAGACTGCAAGCAGCAACACAAGATGTTCCTGTGGGACAGAGACCTGGGCATTCTGGAGAGGGCTTTATAAAATTGTGTTAATGTGTAACAGCCCAGAAGATTGAAATGGTGAAGACAGGACAGTCTGGGGCATCGTGCTTCTGTTTCCTAATGGTAATGGATTATGTGGAAATGTCAATGTTTGTGCTGTAGGCCCTCTCAGCAATGTTTTTCAGCCTGAAGAACTCTTTATTTTGATTTGTTTAATTAGTTAATAAGGCTGGGGAGAAGTCCATCTTAGTGATCATAAGGCTAATTTAGAACTAGCTAAGTTAGAGACCTAGTGGAGACTGAAGAAATTACTGTCTGAGGAAGCAGCAAAATTTCCCACTTGTCAGCAAAACACACAATTACACCAAGCACATGAGCTGCACCAGCATTTCTTGGTCCTGATGTCCAGTTCAGGGCCAGGCAGGCTGGAGGAAGATCACCTGAGTACTTGTGACTTCCTCCAGCTGTCCTCCCTACACCTCAAAACCACAGAGCAGTGACAACACAAGAGGGAAGCAGCACATCCCAGCAGGCACATCTGATGAGCACGTTGAATTTTTGAGGTCCTTAAGAGAGGAAATCTCCTCACAGGTGTTTAACCATTGTGTAGGACATACCTAAGATTCAAGCATGTTTTATAAGCATAGGAAATGTTATTTTGCATTAACAAAAATTAGGCTGTAAACTTCAGGTTAGTTAAATGTAGAGTTTAGTTTTGCTTAATAATACAACTAACAGAAGCAAAAAAAAATTTAAAAAAAATTTAAAAAAATTTATATTTTCCATGTCTCTTCTCAACTTTGACCAATTTTTCCCTTATGCCAGTATAACAACATTACAGCAAAGAAGAGTGGAAGGTAGAGACAGGAAGGTAACTCCAAAACACAAGATTAAGATATCAAAGTGTGAGGTGTATCTGAACAAATTGTTACTTATCCTTCAGATATCTCTGCAGAGCCTGTTACAGGCCAAGATGTTTTTACCTGTTACACTTCTAGTTACTAACTTTTTACAAACTATAGAACTTTCATATAAAGTGTCACACAAAACTCCATTGCAAGAACAAATGTCCTGTTCCAGGAGACCTGTTGGTCTTGCAGTAGCAAGATTTTAATATAATGCAAATATAATGTGAATCTGCAGTTTTTCTAAAGCAGCCAGTTTTAAGTCTGTACTTGACACACATAAACACATTGCAGCTGCTTTTCTTTTGCTACCATCAGCTAAAACCAGCCAGTGTGTGCTGAATTTCCCACATGTTTGTGTGAACAGACATGCCCAGGTAGGTCCCTTAGGCAGAGACACAGATGGTTCCCATGCTGAACCACAGACAACACAAGAAATAGGAGTTAACTAAACTCTGCTACTGTGAGGGCTGGGCAGGTAGCAGTGATACTCAGCCAAAAACTCCTGTGAAAACACAGTGAAGCTTAGCTGGAAACCAACTCAAGAAAAGAAAGTGATTGGGGAAGAAAAGTCCTCACAGAACAACTTGAAAAGCATGTCAGGGTTCTTGCACAGCAGAAGTGCAGTGACACTCAATATTGGCATTTCATTCAATAGCTTGTTTTCCCAAAACAGAGCTGATTGGAGAATTAGGCTTTTGGCTATGCCAGAATACAAAACTATTGCAGTGAAGGTCAAAGAAAGAACTGATAACTGCCTGTCACCTCTGTTTTGCTGGAGTCAGCTTACAGCATGCTGATGTTTGTGTCAAAGTCCATTCTTTCTTTTGGAAGCCTCACCCTTATTTTGTTACCTAATTAAACTCTAAAAGCCTCACTATGAGCATCTCTTCAAAGATTCAGAAAAATCTGGCCTCAGCCCATCATTCTTCTACTCCAGCTAAGATACATTCCACGCAGAATCAAGAAAGCTTTAAATTTCTTGGGGAAAACTATGTTTCTGGAAATGATGTTAACATTAGGCTATTTTTTTTTTTTGTCTCTTTCTCTCATTTCTACTCTGAGAAGTGAAGAGAAACTCAAACTTATTCTAACCTTAATATCTTTATACCTCCAGCTGTGGCCCCTGGTGTCTCTACTCCAAGTCCTGAATTTCCATTCTGGTCCATTACTTCATTTCTTATGCTACCAGCTCTTCCCAGAAAGGTGCTTCCTTAATAAAGTGACTAAGGACAACACCTTTACAGAGCTGAAAAATATCAGGAAATACAGGTGTCCAGTTTTGGTTTTTTTCCTCTCTCCAGGTTTCAGCAACCTTTCAGGAAAATACCTCCTTGCAGACTGTTAGCAGAGGAAACAGCTGAGCAGTTAAGTGCTGGTTCATTATCACTTGTGGGGATGAGGAGGTGTAACAACTGCTATATTGCAAGGAAATTTCTTAAATGTTATAGTGAGAGTAAGAAACAAAGATATTTCTGGAGTTTTCAGCACTACCAGAAAAGCTTCTCAGTGGTATTTTACCTTAAGGTTTGGGGCACTGTACCAAAATCAAGTTTACCTGCAGGCTAACTGAAAGCAAGAGCCACTAGCCTCATTCCCACCAAAGTATTCTTTGGTTCCAGTCCTACTGAAATAACAGCCATTATCAAAAGGAGTTCTTACTCAAAATTAAAACTGGAAATAAATTCAACCCTGAAAGTGCATTTTCCATATGTGCTTTTCTTTGTGTAGCTGCTTCATGCTCTTGATTTTGTTCTCTGGACCAAAATACAATAATCAGAAAGATCAGCTGGCTTAGACACGATTTCACTTTGGTTTTGATGTAACTTTGGCAAGTGTCCCCAGCCAAAGAGCTGTTTTTTTCTGTACTTTGGCTGCTGGACATAGGTCTCTTAGAGTTTTAACTACAATAGTTATGTTCAGTATTAATAACTGTGGTTTTAAACAGACAGAAAACCAAACCAAAACCAAAACAAGCCTTACTCTCTCCCAATATTTTACTTCTGATAAGTTGAATGCATTTGATTTCCTATAACAGCAAAGTGCAGCACTTTAAGTACAACTCAGTAGAAACTGAATAAACCATTTAGCTGTAAAGTTTCAGGTAGTTTATAACACAGAAAGAGAAAATGCTGTTTACATTTTAACAACATCCTTGTACTTTCAATCTGTGTCTGGGAATTTTGACCAGCACGGGGAGCTCATTAGGTAGTGTGAGTAGATGTATCTACAGAAGAAATGTTGCAGAATTTAGGATAAAACATATTAAATTACTGCAATCCTTCTACAGTTTTCATTTGGTTCTGAACGAATCAAAAAATGAAGCATTTTGTCTTCCACAAAGCAATTCACAGATCTTTTACAGAATATTTTTCAGGAGACTATTTCCCCAACAAACTGTCAGGTAGCACTATGTGAATAATTTCTTTTCAATTTGGCAGCTGAATTAAAACTAGGAAAAAAAGGAAAAACCCTTACATTCATGCTGAACCAAATTTTAATAGGTTTAGGTTTTATCTTATTGGGCCAACAAAACCCAGACTTCAAAAAAGCCCACACTGTTTCACTGGACACAGATACTTCTATTAATAAAATGAAATCAGATATAAAGAAGACTGAAACTCATCATTTATTTTGTGGCCCAGAAGAGAATATCTGGAGAGGAGGAAGAAAGTCTCAGTCCAGTTTTCTCCCATGGAAATTACAGTCCATACCTCACTCCTCCACTGACACAATACATTATGGCAAAACACCTACAGACAGAAGTATTATGTTCACTTTGTTCAAATGATGCTATTTAATGACAATATTTTATTATCAAAAGTTAAATATTGCCTAGAACCTAGCCAAGAAACAAGTTCTCCTACACACTTCCTTCAATACACCCACAAAAGCCATTCCCTTCACCGAGGCAGGTTTCTTTTAACAAAAATTGAACACCACCAAAAGGCAAGTGAGATCAAGGGAAACCCACGTGGTGCTGTCAGGCTCCTGATGCTCCTGATGAACCTTCACTGCCCTGATGGTCTAGCTGGGACCACCCAACCACCTTGCCCTTGTCCCTAAGGGATGTCCCTGCCAGAGCCTGCTTCACAGGTCCATGTGAGTGACCAGTTGCTGCAGGAGAGCATGGCCCATGAAGGAGGAGAAAAGAATGGTTGACATCACGATGGAAAATTAAGTTACATAAACCAATGGCATAATATTGTAAAAAATAATAAAAAATAAAGTAAAAAAAAAAAGCTCCTACTCTACAGAGATTGCATTCAGCAAGTTGCCTCTCTTCATTTTGATTAGGAAGTTTAATAGGTCACAACAGGCCACAGAATATTTGGACCGTGGAAATGAGTCGGCCTTCACAGTACAGAGTTGGAATGCCTTGCTGAAGCAGCCTGTTCCTCTAGCAGATATTGAAACTATAGGCTGACTCAAGGAATTTTATGTCTGTGAAACATTTTCTGAGCTAGCATAATTATATTTGAAGTTTTAGCATGATATAAACTGCTTTTAAGCCCCATAAAAAGCTTGTGGTGGTCTGCACAGCAAATCTCTCTAGTGTTATAAGCCAGATATTAGTCAAGAAAAACTTTTAGTTTTAACCTTTTCCATCAAACACTCAGAAATTTACCCAAAGTCACTCACTTGTTTCCATATGCATTTTTAATGTTGTGGACACGTCACAAGTCATGGGAAAAAATTCACTGCCACAAATTGCAGCTAGCTCTGGTAAAGAGCTATTTCTCTAGGAACAAGGGCCCCAGCACTGCTGAGAAAAAAATCACACCTAAATATAGCATGTGCAATAGTGAAATTTGCTCCTATTACTTCAGACTCCTGGGATCAAGACACCAAGTTAGTCATAAATGCTCTGTGATATTAAGTTTTCCAAAGACACCAAAACTTTGACTAGTAAACCATAAATTTATGAACGCCACCAAATCCCAGAAGGCAAAATTGAATCTTTAGCCTAGCAGAGGCAATTCCAGTGATATAATTTTATCATCCCCTTACTACTTCACAGCTCAGAAAGTAGTAAGCATCTAAACTAAAGCAGTATCTCCACATCAGACAGGACTTTGTAAGGTACTATGTGAACAATGCACAAAAAAGGAACATAGATTATGCAAAGCTCACTGCAATAATCTGAACGATTCCTATCCTTTTTTGCAACTGTACAATTACTGCTACCAGCAGGAGTGCAAATTCCCAGTAAGCATTTCTGAAAACTCTAGTGGGAGCTCACAAGCAGGAGGAGCATGGCTTTCACTTGCATGGATAATCAAGCTCTAAAGGAACAGGACTGCAGGCATGGGGTAAAGAGGATTCTCACAATGGAGACAACCTGTCCAAGGTGCCACTCTCTCTCTGCCATGAATCCAAGGAAGAACACCACCCCACAGCTTCCCAGGATTAACACCATGTCTTTGAAAGAGGGTCACCAAATAAAGACACTATCTGACCAGCAGTTAATAACCAGCATGTTAGCTAATAGCCTGAGGGAATCCGAGGGTGTTTTATGCTCTAATACTCTGTTCATTAACTGCAGTAACAACCAATTTCAAGGTGATTATTGCCATTATAAGCTATGATCAATTTTTTAAACATGTTTCCATTTTTATCCAGCTTAAATCTGGTGCAATAGAGCAAGGGGAGCAGCTGTGTTGAGAATTGGACTTTTCCCCAGATTAATATCTGATTTTCCATCAAAGAGAATACAGGACACATTCTGTTAGGTTTCTAATTGTTTCTACCATAAAACTCCACTACACTGAAATATGATCTCTAATAATTTTTAGTTTGAACTTCCTATACATAATCCATCTGACTAGATGGTCCTCAGCAAAAGCCGTTAAAGCAATTTGTTTCACTTACGTAGAGGAATAAATCAGCACTTAATTAGCTGTGGTTTATTATTAACAGCACTGGTGAGCTGACCATATGCCATGACTTCATCCTCTCAGGCAGAAAAATGAGAATATACTGATTGTTTTTATTATGTCTTTCGACACTCAGCCGGGGTTCCAATGAAATGAAGATGGAGAGTTTTGCAATGTTACTCAATGATAAATAATAATATCCTACAACTCTTTACCCTGGCTTTCAGGATTCACCTTTACATGCTCTTTTACTGGAAGCACTTACTAACATCTCTCACAGCAGAAGAAGATATAAATATACCTTAGATTGTTTCCAGGAGATATATTATACATAGCATAGTACATTTCTTTGTAGACCTTGAAATACACTGCCTTCAAAATGTGGCATATGTTCAACTCCAGAACACTTGAGAAACAGTATGCATTTAATGTAAAGACCAGAAAGACACACCTTCCTAATTTTTTATACTTAATTGAGGCCATCCTGCAAATCCTTATGAAGTCAGTACAGTACCAAATAACACAAGGTTTGATCCTCTGCCAGGACAGCTTTAAACTCTTTAGTAGACACAGCGGCAAAATAAAACTTTCTTGAAAACATTACGGATTGATGAACTGCTTTGGAACAAGTTCAGCTGTGCAGGCTTTCTCCACTCTGGATAGACCCAAAATGAACCAAAGGTCCTTTGAGATGCAGACCTATGAACCATGGTGGCAGACACAGACACAACCTCAATTCAGAAAATAGCAGGTAGCTTATACTTTTCAAAGCAAGAGCTTCAAGTCCAAAGGCAGCTGTGAAGTTGTTACCTCTTTGGACAAGAAAGTCCTGGATCCAGCATGGTGGAGGTGGGGTTTGTCACCATGAGCCAGTGGGTCTATCTGTAAATATCTTTACCCAAAGATCTGTGGATGGTCACACTCAGAAGGTTGTTGTCAATGACTTGGTGTCCAGGTACTTAACAGTGATGAGAGCAGTTCCTCTGTGGTTGGTGTTGTTAGGAACACAGCCCTCAGCAAGTTTGCTGATGACACCACACTGTGGGTGAGGTCACCTGCTGGAAGGAAGGGGTGGCAACCAGAAGGACCTGGAGGCAGCCTGTGCAAACCTCAAAAAGTCCAACTATGAGGTTCCACACCTGAGCCAGAGCAGTCCCAAGCACAAAGAGAGGCTGGGCATGGAACAGCTTGAGAGCAGCCCTGAGAAGAAGGAATTGAGTGTGCTGGTGAATGAGAGGCAACATGAGACAGACATGTGCACCCACAGCCCAGAGAAACATCTTCGTCTTGGGCGGCATCCAAAGCAGAGTGGGCAGCTTTGGAATGAGAGGATTCTCTCTGCTACACTCTGGTGTGACCCAACCTGAAATGTTGGCTCCAGATTTGTGGTTTCAGCCTAAGAAGGACATGGATCTGCTGAGGCAAGTCCAGAGTAGGCCACCAAGGTGATCAGGGGCATGAAGCACTTCTCTTTTTGAGACAGATGGGGAGAGTTGGGGCTCTTCAGCCCGGAGAAGTCTCTGAGGAGAGTTTATAGCAGCCATTCCATTACTTAAAGGGCTACAAGACAGCTGGAGATGGACTTTTTACAAGGGCATGGATTGACAAGACAAGGTGAAATGTCTTTATACTGAAAGAGGTTTACCTTAGGTAGAAATTCTTCCCGGTGAGGGTGGTGAGGCACTGGAACAGGTTATCCAGAAGAACTGTGGATGCCCCATCCCTAGAAGTGTTCAAGACCAGGCTAAATAGTGCCCTGAGCAATCTGGTATAGTGGAAGGTCCTCTGCCCGTGGCAGTGGAATTGGAACAAGATAATATGTAGGGTCCTTTCCAACCCAAACCATTTCTTGATTCAAAGCCACATGCAGACTTCAAGTGGGAATCTTAGACATGCTGAGCAGATGCACTGTGCCCATCAAACAGAAATGGTCAAGGAAGTTAGCATACCCTAACTCCATTGCAAAAGCCAAAATCAAGAGGAAAGGGAACCATGGTCTTTTCCACTAACACATTTAGGCTTCCCACCCCACAGCACAGAGATATGCTGGCAGAAACTATGGCATTGCTACTAGATCATTCCCTCCTGTGTCACCTAAAAGTTTCTTCATCTCCCTTACCTGATGTGTGTTTCATGACTAAATCTCCCCCACGTTTGGAACTGCACTGAGACCTGCTCTTTCCTCACAAGTGGAGGGTAATGACTTTGGTCAGCCTGACTCAGCGCCCAAAGGAGTTACTCTCCTTGTTAATACAGGTGTGCAGGGGGAGAGGAAGTAGGCCAAAAATTAGGACTGTTTTTACAGCTAAGGCTCCTCCAGAGAACTGTTGATTTCTTCCTTTCTCCTCCTCCTTCAAATACCAGGCACTTGCTCACTGTCAGCTGGCAGCCTCTTCAGAGGAGGTGCTACTGAACTTTCCTGGTTGTTTCCAGATCTGAAGTGACCATTTTATATCTCTAGACAGGATTATCTGAATTTAAAAATTCTCCAAGGAGGAGTGAATGCACCAAATTTCCTCTTACTTTCTCAACACTCTTAAACTCTGAGCACTACTATACTTTTAATGTACCTGTGGTCACAGGCTGTTTTAGGTACAGAGCACTGCTAAGGTGAGTGGCAAAGGGCTGTTCCAGGAACATAATGGAAACAGGAGAGGAACAAGGATTTACAAGTACTGACAGTAGCTGGTCACAAGCTCCTCCACTTTTTTTCTTTTTCCCATTACTTCATTGTCATGCTCAGATCAGGGATATCTTAGATCTTCTCATCCTTGGTAAAATAAAATTCAAATCAGTCCATTCAGCCAAGGAGACTTGAACAAGACCTATTAAATCAGCATTGTAATCAGGATGTAGATGGACAGTCATGTGCACTGACATCCTTACTCTGTGTTACCTTCAGCCTGTTTGCTGTCACAAGTCAGTCATTTGAGGCTTCTATGGAGACTGAAGAACTATTTTCTACATGCATAATTGGCTCTGGAAAAACTGTCTGCTTCCCCAGCAACTCTAGTCTTGTGGCAAGGGGAGGAACAAGTTACAGATCACATAAAGTTAGTCTCGTCTCTAAGCGTGGCTTGATTTTCAGCAAGGAAGGGAAGCCACACAAACTCATGGCCTGAGAGTGGCCACAGATCTGAACTTGGAGGAAACTGGGAATCCATTAATCCTTTAAGTCTGCTGAAAAGACTTCACTCGAAAGAAGGCCATGATCCAACACTTGTAAAATGTAATTTGAATGGTGTTGTTCTTCCATGGACCTCAAAGGGCAAAGTGAGTGGAAATGACACACAGCACACCAAGGCATGGTCCCCACAGGAAGCACCACAAACACGGTGAGACTGAACAATTAAATGAAGCTGCACCATCACATAGCTTCCCTCAAGTCACTGGAGCTCCAGGAAAAGGGGCCAGCAGTTCCCTGGTCCAGCACATGAGTACATGTGCACCTTGAAACTGAAAACTACAGCACTGGTACAAGTGAAGATAACATCACTTTAAATAGAATGCCACCTGAAGGAGAATATCCTTATTTTTCTAAGCAGTCTGGATGGAGGCCTTAGATGTCTGGCCTTTATACCTGTTTTAATTACACTTCCTCTCAGTATAGGCATTATGAACCAGAGCTGGATTTTCTCAGGAAAGGGGAAAAGGATCTCTATTTGGCACAAAGCCTCATTAGCCAGTGTCAGGTGCATGGTTCTGGGTTTTTTAATAACAGCTGAATGGAAAGGAAAGGGTTGTTCCTTCCAAAAACTGTCCAATACTCATTACTGTTAAATACTTGCTGATCTTGTAATCATCACATTCATCAGTTTCTGGATGTCATCTCATATTTTCCATGGCTTTTGGCACCTCTGTGTGGTACTACCAATTAATGGCAGCAGCATGTTGATCTTTAGCTGCCAAGTGCTGCTGGCCAGCACCCTAAATTTTCGGTGGTTCTTCACCCTGGCAGAAAGAACTGTTTCCAGTGTAATCAGGTCATCCATGAGCAAGTGAAAAAGAGACACGGGGATTTTTTAAAAATACATCTACAGAAGTGATATATCAGCAGTGAAAAAGTGTCTGTGCCAGCTCCTCAGCTGGTGCAAATCACTCCATCATCAGAGAAGACCACAAAGGCTATGTGATTCATGGCAGCCTAAGACCTGGTCTTAATTTTCCTCAGCCCTGCTTCCATGATTTACACTTGTGCTGATCAATTGACACAGGGTGTCAAATGCTATCAAGCTGATTGATATGGTAAACAAGGACTAAATGTGCACAAAATACAAAGACAGTAAAGAAACAGGCTCTGTGTGCTCATTAACAGCCCTCTGTTTCCCATGGGATGCACTGCTCCTGTGTGGAATACACTTCCCTTGTGTTGATAACACTGCTCCTCACTTCCAAGTACTGGAAATGGTTCTGTGTCAGCTCGGCTCCTGCTGACAGCCCCAAGGGAATTTGAGCTTGTTGCTCCTCCTCTTAGCCCACAAACCTCCTCCTTACACCCCTGCCCACAAAATGAGATTTTACAAGGGTATTTTCCAAATCTCCCTGTAAATGTGTCAGACTAAATCCTGTCCCCAGTTAAGCCTTTGCCGGTGTTTGTAACCAGGTTTCTGAGCCTGTACAGAGAGCACACAGGTGTGAAGAGGGTCTGTGGCATATCTCAGCAAAGCCCTGTGATTTGTGAGAGGATCTGCCAGTCCAAAGGAAAACAACATCTGGTTTTAAAAATGCCTTACCCAGTGCAATTCAGCATGCCTACAGTGACGCCAATGAAGAGGGAGACATTTACTCCAGATGTTTATCTGATCCTTGGCAATCATGCATCCACCGACTCCTCTCCTGTTTCCTAATTATGTTCTGATCAACTTACTTGGAGCTTTTTTCCTCATACAGCAAAGCTTGCTGAAAGTGCCTCTGCTTCAGGGACTCTTTTGAAATATGTCTTAGCTTCCAAGGGTAATGAACTCTTTTATAATAAACGCCTAGCTATAACATGAACAATACTTGGCTTCCAGGAACTGCCTTATAATTACACGGCTCAGTATTGCATGTCAGAGGTTTGCTTCATCTTTAGTATTTTATGAAGAAGTTCAGATTCTGACAGTAAAAGTATTTAACCCAGAGGACCTGGAACCCTGACTATTATTTTGCAAAGTAGCCATCCAGCTACACTTTTGTGCACCACCATTATCCCTGGTGCATACTCAAGCTCTTCGATACTCTCTAAGTAGACACAACCACATGCTGTCCAGATGGAAACCTGGCTGCATCATTACATTATATTGAAATAACCCAATACCACCTGTTTCTGCTGGGGTTTCTGCCAACATTTTCCCATAAAACATTTATTTTGCTAATATTTTAGTTGGTCACCTCAGAAGGACACTTGAAGTTAAAGATTTACCATGTGTGCAGCCATGAGGAAAACCCTCAAAAGAGAAGAAAGCAACAAAGCTCAAGAATAGCTAATGCTTGCTGTTTAAAAGGTGGATGTTCACCTAGGCAATAGGCATTAACACTCTGCAGGGACACAAAACCAAACACAGGTTTTTGGCAAAGTACATCAAGTGAATTATCTTAACTCTCTTGGTACTCACCTCTCATAGAATTAAGAAAAAAAAAATACTTTCATGTATAGAGTGGGGCTAATATACAATAAAACTAATGAAAACTCACTGGGTTGTATTTTTTGTTGTTTTTTATTAATCTGAATGTGACATGTTATAAAAACCCCAGCCTCCTTTCTCTCTCCCTCTGCAGATAAAACAGCTTATCCTCGGTGAGTCTGTATAAATGAGAAAAGCCTTACAACTCCTAGCCTACTTGGGTTGTTTAAAGTATTTATTAGATTCCTCCTACAGCAACAATAGGATTTTTTTAATTTAGATTTTATACTTTTAGAGACATTTTCCTTAAAAAAAATATCAAAATAATTTGATACAAATTTTCCCAGCATGTCATCACTCAGGTATATATACCTTGTACTCTTCAGCATTGATCTCTGTACAAAAGTCCAGCCAGTAGCTGAACTTCACACAAAGACTTTTTTTCTCATGTATAAATATTTTACTTGAAGAGCAGCAAAGGTTATTAATGATCCACTGCTCCCAGTACATTTTCTGGGTATCAATTATTACTATTCAATTTTAAAAGCTTCTGTTCTTCTAAGGGAGAGGTAACAATGCCATGTAAAGTGACCAACAGAACCTCACAAAGCCCCAGCAGTGTTTCTTGAAATAAAGGGGATCAAACACACATTAATTACTTGACAAATACAGGCACAGCCAAAAAGGATGTGATCCAAAAACAAAATCCAGAAACAAACAAAATATTTATAAACTAAGGAGGTAACCCCTAATTTCAAATGAGAATGTCTTCATCTGTTAGAAAAATATCTTACAAGAGGGGAAAAGAGTTGAAAAATGAAGATGTGATATTTTTTCTGTATATTTTGTTTGAATAAATTTAAGATACATCTAATTCTATTAAGATACAAAATTAACTAATAAAAATGCACCAGAAAAAAATAACAGTAATTAAAAAAATAAAAGAAGATCTTTAAAGAGTCTTTAAAACAGCTCCAAGTTCACTTGCTTGGATTTGTTGTAAATATAGACCTAGCCATTTTTATCATGTCACAGAATACTTTTATAGCTTGTAAAAGAACAGTATGAAAATTGAAAGGAAAGGGACCAGCCATAAGTTTAGCCCTGTTTTGTTCCTTTCCCCTTTTCATCTTCATTCCACATTCCATTCCCAATAAAATCACCCATTTATAACCAAATCCCTGGCTGTTGGCATGAAAGCAATTTAAATTTTTGCCTATTTTAAAAAAGCCAACTTATAACCTGAGACCATTATAGTAATTGATTAATTATCACAAGCAAAGCAAAGTATCTATTTGACAGATCCTATTCACGGTCACATCCCTTTCCTGCAGACAGGTAGTTAGATAATTAAGCAATCCATTTCACTGCATATATGCTATACACAAAAGCAACTGACACACAATGAATCTTGCTAAGCTTTTGTTCAACATATGAAATACGGGATAATCACCCTTTTTTATGAAAGCACTTGACCTTTAAATTGATATCCCCCCCAAAAAAAGATGGTAATCGCTGCTCAAAGAGATATTGAATGCTCTGCAGCTAATCCAGAAGATCATTGCCCATTAGTCATTATTAGATTTTTTTTGAATCTAAAGGTGAGTATTTGATTATAACAAAGAGAAAAAGAAAATACTATTTAGGTTGCTGTGAATGCCTAAAGTCTCCTCTTTGTAAATCACGGTGACAATCAGAGTTATAGACTACCTGCAACATGAATATCATTTATGCATTTGATCCCTACTCAGAGAGCAGCTTTATAAGCTTTGAATGACAGAAAACGAGATTATCAGTGACAGTGATTTTAAATATTACAGATGTTGCATGCATCACAAGTCTTTTTCTTTAGCTGCTGATGAGTATTATATTCTTTTGTACAATATACTGGAAATATATTTCTGCTGCTCAGTTTAGGAAAAGTGAATCAAAATGTTTAAATGCAATGGAGAAACAGTACAGCCTTCTAAATAAAAAGGATGCTCATACTCTACCCAGAGATCAGCATGTACACACATCCTTATCAGTGACCAGGAAGAGAGGATGGAGAGGATGGAGAGCACTCTCAGAGGTTTGCCATGACACCAGAGTAGGGGATCTACTGATACACCCCCTGTTTAGGGATGCTATTCAAAGGGACACCGACAGACCAAAGAAAAGGGCACGCAGGGACTTTGTGAAACTCAACAAGGACAAACACAAAGTCCTCCCCCAGGAAAGAAGCTCCAGGACAGGCTTGGGACAGGATGGGTCTGTAGAGAAGGTGGCCAGTACATGTTTTCCCCAATATATATAAACAAGAGCAAATCAAAAACTGCCTTCTGACAGTAAAAAAGCTTCTCTGAGCACAAAATTGAAAATCTTTATGAAGAAGAAAAGCCACAGTACTCTTTTACGCTTGTTTATTCTAAGCCTTTTAAACTTCATGGCTATTTCACCAAGGTATGTGTGACAAATTACATACTGGTTTTTAGCATTAGCAGGTACTGAGGATTATTTAATACTCTTGGACTTGAAGCAAAAATAATTAGGAAATCTTTTTCATGTAAGAAGATAATCTAGATGGCCTTAAAGGTATGGCCATCAGATTTGGTAATCTGACATTTTCAAGCAGTCCCTTTGCAGTCAAATGCTCCCAATATTCTTCATGACTGTTTTACCAGCATGGGTACCCAGATATATATGTGCCAGTCCAGCACAATTCAATCTGAGCCTCTCACACATTTACATGTTAGACCTGATACCTGCCTAGTTAGTATGTGTAAATCACAATGCAGAGGACACAGCACGTTCAAATTTGACTTGTTTTCTCCTCAAGTCTCTCCAGGATATGTTTTGTTCCACTCCTCCCATAAGGTGCTTTTAGAATGGATGCCTTTTTGGGACTGCCTAAAAACAGAAGCCAGACAAAATTAAGGGAATAAGCAGTGGTTATATTTATTGAAAGGCTTTCAGGTACATTTCATTCAGCCAAAGGTTCCCCCAGGGGCTACACCCAAAATGGATGAGTGATGGGGTGTTGTACTTTTGTAAGTTTTGTACATTTGCATATTGGGGATTAATCTTCCTATTACAGCTTCAGGTAATGAAGTCATTTACCCCAGGTTTGATCCACCCCAGACTCACTTCTGTTTACATTTACTGGGGCCTGAAACAGCAAGGTGTCCTCAGTTCCCAGGCCTAGAGAGGAATTGTTGTGTCTGACCAAAATGGGAAAGCAGTAGCTCCCACTCTACATGGGGTTTGGAGTTATACACTAAAGAATTGCAGGATTACAAATACATGAAAAATACAAAAGCAAAAACCCTAAAGCATCAGCAGTGGGTTAGCCCCAGCTGGATGCCAGACACCCACTAAAGCTGCTCTCTCACTCCACAGCTGGACAGGGAAAAGAAAATATAACAAAGGTTTCATGAGTTAAGGACAGAGAGAGATCACTCATTGTCTTGGTTTAAAAGAAAAATGTCTGCTGATGAAGGCAGGAGCTCTGATGCTGAATGTCCTCAAAAACATGGGAGTCTTTTTCTATTTAATAAAAGAAACAGTATTGGAGATAATAACAATGTTTTAAATGAGAATTACATATATCTGTGAATAAATCTGGCATGTCTGGGGCTTTTTTGCTGTACTTATATCAACTGAAATATAAAACTGTAGGCAGTCATGTGAAATGCAGTCATTTCATCTTCAAAATACTGAAAGAGTCACTAAAATTGCCATGCCATGATACTTCATCAGGTTATTCAGATGTTTGTTTGTAGGAAAAATAATTTAAACATAGCTATATTTTTATATTTAAAAAAAATATAAGTTAATAGAAATTAATAGAAGGAATAAAATCAAATAAAATCTTAGTATAAATTCTGATCTCACTGTTGTTTTAGTTTAAAATCAGATCTTCTGTGCCAAATGTTTTCCTGTGTCTGCAGAAGGACTGATGGTGCTGTTAAGGGGAGGTTTGCCAGTTTTAAGGAATAAAGCCTTGCACTCCAGATGTGCCAAACACTTCCATTTTCTTCCTACTGCATTTAATTCAATATTCAATTTTAAAAATTGTCTTCCATAAAAAGTACTCTCAAAACCTTCATACCCTAAATACGTATCTTTGGATGGGATTAATTTTTTTTTTTTGGAGTTGTTGCTATTCTTTGCACTAACAAGAGAAAGTCGAACCAAATTGCTTAGACAGCTTTTAAATAGCTAAAGGTGGAGCAATTAATCCCACCCAGAATTGAAGAAAAAGTCAAATCCAACTAGTGACAAAGGACAGCAGCATCACCACTACAAATAAACACAATTTAAAAATATACATATGTACAAACATGGAACATCACTGTGCACTCTGTTTATACAGCCCTCAGGCTACTCTATTTCAGCATTTAAACCCAAAATGGATCACTGCAGGAAATCTTACTTTTGTAGTTGGACAAGAGAGGAAAAGAGCAAGGAGATGTTTTCAAAGGCAAAACCAGGAGCTAAATGGAGTTTTTTTTCCCACCAACTTCCAAGGAGAGCAGAGCTCCTCACTGGGACTGAGAAAGGCTTGGCTGGAGACATCCAACAGAGGGACTGCAGGGCTCAGTCCCCCACAACAAACATGCACAAAAACAAGGCAGCAGAGATCCCTGTGCTCCTCTGGAAAACAGTGAGCAAATCATTCTTTTCAAATCCCTCTAGATGGAGTCTGCCAAAGGAAATGTCCCAGACAGGGTGAGGAAATAAGCTGGTTCTCCCCTGCCCTACCACAAGGCCTTGTTTACCAGGCCTTGTTTATCATCACCCTTCTTTCCTCTCCACTCCCTCCTTATCTGGTTACTTTCCTCATAATAATAGTGGGAATTTTAATTCCAAACCATGGACACTCTGAAGATATGTCTGTGTGCATATGTGCAACACTTGTACATCCAGTCCTGTACCAAAATCCAGCCAATGCCATGTCATTAAGAGTTATCAAAAGGTACAGCTGCATCAGTGGTAAATAATGCTGATAACCTCAACCCTACTTTGGTAGCTTTGCTGATAAAAATCATTTCCCTGGCTCCAGTGATCCAGTCCATAATTCCTTCCAGGACAACAGCAATTAAGAAACAAAAGTAAAGAACACAGAAGACGCTAAAACCGTTTGAGAGGCCTGAGGAAAACAGAAGTGGCAATCTCATGTGCCTTTTCACCATCAGATCAATCAAACTCATTTAAAAACCCAGTTACAGAAACATGACTCTTACATTATGCTTTTGGGATATAAACTTTCCCACAGAAAAATCTGAACTGAGTCCAGAGCACCCTATTATTTATTATTATTTTATTGTTGTTGTTGTTGTTGTTTTGGTTAATATTATGTTTTTCTACTGCCTGTAAGAAACAGTAGCTGAGCTGACTATGCCATTGTCAAAGTGCCATTCACAAAATGTGGGGTAGGCACAGTGGGGATGAAGGATTCAGTGCCCCACCTGGCACAGATGAAGCTCAGGGACACTGAGTAAAGGTTAATGCAATAAACAGGAGGCAAAAGACAGTAAAATGAGGGTAAAGAAGTTCTGTAGGAAGCAGAGCAGAAAACAGAGTAATTATAGGAAATGTTCTGGATACAATATGAAATGTTTATTTTTCTGGTTATTCTCATGTGTCTGTACAGCTCTGGACCAGCACCCTTTGGTTTATTTAGAGCACAGTGATGGAAGCAGCTGGTGTAAACTTCACTCTAGCCTTAAAAAAAACAGTTATCATACTTAACCAGCTAAAAAATGTGGCATTTGAAAAAGTGGCAGAGTAGGACTGTTAAAGGCAGAGTACAACTAGCCATGGTTTGAATACTGTTTCATGTTTGTGATCTCACTGGAGATACTAATGTGGTAATGTTAATAAAAGTGTCATTAGGAACTGCCAACTGAGAGTACACAGCCATGTGTTCTCCTCCTTCTGCCAAGGCAATCTCAGCTGAAGAAGGTCCTTTCCTGCTACACACACAGCCCTCAGCTGTAGATGGGAAAGCAGCCACACAGGACCCAATTTATGTGACCTTTTTTGAAGTCTTTTACTGATAACATTTTCTAGAGCTTGACCTAGCCCCTAAAGAGACAGTAGGTAATTACCAAAAGATACTGGATGTTGGCCACTGGAAAATAGAGGCCCTTACATGTGTTTAAAAACGTATTTTCATAAATGAAAGCACGCTCTAAAAATCTTGGTCCTTTATCAATGGTTTTGAATGAAAACCAAGGCTTCCCCAGGTGCTAGCAGGTTCATATGTGTTGAATGTGGGCTGACATTACTACATACATATCTGAACAGACATACTTAAGAGAGTCTCATTTCTGACTCTATTTTCTTTACTGCATGGGACAAATTCTTCCCTTAGTGATGCTGGTGTAACACTGAAGTGCCTCAGTCAGCCACAACGGGCACGTCCTGTTGTCATTATCAGTAAAATGCAGGGAAAATATACAGTGAAATGGCAGAGAATTTATTAGTTCATTTATTGGTGTGCTAGCTAGGGGACCCAGGAGTACTCTGAGTGCTTGTATGGAGTCAACACCTTTCCATAACAGCATGGTGAACAAGGAAATTCCTGGTTGTTAAACAGCCTGCATCTGCAATAGCAGACTTAAACAATCTCTCTATGTATTCCTTGATCCAAAAAGACACATTTCACATCCTATGAGTCAATTGTCTTCACTCTCCAAACACAAAGGACGGTGTCCTACACCCATGTACGGTGGCGTTAATCCAAAATAACGCCACCGAGTGGGATGAGGTGCTCCAGATTCACACTGGTGTGAGTGAGAGCATTTGGCACCCACTACCTGTGGTTATGGATCCTCAGCTGCTGGGGATCATCACAGTTCTTTCAAGTCAATGCCTCTGAAATTAATGTAGTTATGCTGATTTACACCAGGTGAGGATCTGCCTTGTGGTTTCTGGCTTTAAGTTCTCTTCCTGTCAGCCATCTCATTTCAAAATGGTTTCAATAGACAACTCCTAGCCAGAATTTCCTCTGCTATTTATAGGATTATTTCAAGAGTTTCTACGATAATCCCCATATTTCCATCTTTGTATCAGAGCCTTTTTCAGGATTGTATTGCAGCCAAACTATTCACATATCCAGATGACACCACTTCTTCCTCCTCTTTTCCCTCCCCTATTTGGGATGATTATACAGAGGGGAAATATCTCTCACGGTCAGATCTTCAGCTGGCATAAATCAACATAAAATTGACATTAGTGATTTACATCATTTAGCAATATAGAAGAAAAGACAAAAAGAAAAAAAAAAAAAACAAAACTAGTTTTTACCAATGCAGTTTAAAATTAGTAACAGGTCTTTAATATTGAAAGAATATTAAAATGTAACCCATATGTACACCTTTGATGTGTGTTTTATGGGCTCAGCTAGGCATCATTTACAGCTAGGAATGACAAAGCTTCTTGCTGTTTTGTTCCATAAAATCCTCAGCAATTCTGCCCCTAAATACTCCATACTTATTCAGCATACTTCACCTCAAGTGTACTTAAAACACACCACTAAGGGCTTTCACAAACAAAACCTGTTCTGTCGATTTCACATGTTCTTTTCATCCAACTAAATGTTAAATTCAACCTGTTGAAATAGGTCAGGTTTAACAGAATTTAGGCATGCTATACAAAAGTGCCACAGGGGATTTATAGACCTCAATTGTCATTGACACTCCAGAAATTTTAGTGTAAATAATTTACCATACAATTTGCCATTGATCCATACAGACTTCTCTCATCTGTAATTTCCTGGTATTTGTGTCCACTTAGAAATACTTTTATTTCTCTTTTGGAGAGCTAGATTTCCTCTTACACTACACCCTTGTCAACTAGCTGGCACCTGCTCACCTCTGATGCTCTACTCAAAGATCTTAATTAATAAAACAATCCAGATCAGAAGAGAGCTAGACACACAGCAGAGAGAGCTGAAAGACAGAGTTCCCTGCAGGGACAGACTCAGAGTCTGCAAAACCCTTCTGAGAATCAAAGCAATCTGCATCACAAGCACATTTTCCCAGTACAGAAGCGCTTGCGGGAACTGGCAGTTTCTACAAGTATATAAGTAAAAACAAAAGAGGTGAAGCTGACTATTGTGATTTCCACTTGTTAGACTTGATGTCTTGACATGGTCTTGTGGGGGAGATCTGATAGCCAGTGGCAGAGACTACATATGTAGGAGAAGCTGTGCATTACTCAGGGCAATATTGAATACAGGCTCTTCAATCCAGCTCTCACAGGTTGACAAATAAAAGTCTTTCCCCCTCCATCACCACCCACACACATTTTTTTCCCCAGGGCCAAAAGGGTTGGAGTAACATTAGGCACTTCTGGCCTGGAAATTAGTTGTTATGTTTGTGGGGGTGAGGGGTTGGCAGAAGGGCAGATCTTATTTCAAATAAATGTTTCCTCCTTTCATTTCCCTTCAACTTCCACATGAGATAGCAAAAGGATATCAGTATTCAAAGTCAATGTCAAAGATTTAATTTTGTACAGTTCATACTACTTGAAATCAGGTTATTGCTTTACCTTTATGGAGATGAATCCAAATTGAAAACAGAAAAAGTGGAGGAACCACGTGGATGCCAGATTCACAACTGCAGGCATTTAAGTGAAAATAGCGTGTTTTCACACTCTTAGTTTCTTATTCAGCCTAAGGAGTGGTGAGTCAGCACATGCAGAAGTCCAGTGAGGCTGATGAGCAGTGGCTACTAAATCCCTACAGGAAAGGAAACCATTTTTCATCTTTCTGCTGCTCCATCCCAAGCATAAATTCATTTCACTTACTGGGATAAAAGCCCCTCATTCTGTTGACCTGACTGGAGTTGGACCAGGAATATTTTGGCTGCAAGTAAGGAATGACACACAGTAGGGTTATTTCAGGGCGTAACTTCTGGCTATGATTGCTTTTTAAAAAATCTGTAAGACTAGTCAATAACAAGGCTAAATTCAATCTCATTTCAGGTAATGACACACAACACTGTATGAGATGTAGGTACTTTGTTTACAAGCTGACACTCCTTAGATACTGTCAGGTAGCTAGACCACTCATTTAGCTAATGGGATATTAAAGATCCAGCAAGGAAGATGGGAAAGACAGAGGGTAATAGTACTGTGCTGCTCTCTAAAGTCAAAACAGCTAACCAGGGAAGAGATCCCCAAGAATCCCTGTGAGTTATAATAGATTTAGCTTAGTAAGAGTCTAGGCTGGGACTTGTGAAATGTATCTAATTTTGATATAACTTCTTATGTCTGAAAACACTGGAGGTAAAATCTTGTTCCTGCTTAAGTTAAACACACACTAACATCAATGGAGTGAAGACTTCACCTCATCATTAAAACTAGAGGTAAACCAGTAAGCAATTCTGTTCAAATCCCATTCATAAAGTTAAAGAATCAAGTAAAAATTTTCCTTTCTCTTAATCTAGAGCTATTCCTTGGAAATACACATTCAAATGGCTATGACTAGATAGTATAAGAATTCATTTTCTATCACTGTGTGCCTAATTCTTAAAAAATAATAAATCTAAGTTTTAAGCTGGCTGCTTTTCCCTACTGGTGATAAAAAGCTGTCTGCAAGTGTTCAGTTCCTGCCACTTATTCTGGCAGGAGACAACTGCAAATGAAAAGTACATGGCATTCTTTCTGTTCTCTGACTGAATAAGTGAGTAAGCACCTTAACATAAAACCTAAATCTACATTAGATACTCAGAACTGACCTCTCCATTCATTAAACATGGAGCCTGGGACAATCAGCCTTTGACTTTTGATACCACAGGATTTCTGCAGGAGCTTAAGGAAAATTTATCCTGCTATTATTTGCGGAACATAAAAAGGGTTGTGGACAGAAAAGCAGCTGAAGTGAATTGTGAAATTTATGCTCCAAATTTTTAAACTCAATTCACAAAGGAGATAATTAATATCTTATTCCTCAACAGATACACACAGAGGTAACACTGAATAGGAGTTCGATACATTCAACAGCTTTCACACTCAAAAAACATCTAGAAGAATATTTGCACCACCTATTATAAGTGCACAGTAGAGATCACAGTCCCCAAGGATGAACACAATCCTGCATCACCAGATTGATCTTCACTATTATCATCAAACTTAAAAGTTTCATTCCCTGCACCACAGTTGTGCCAGGATTCAGCAGGACACAACATAAATCCTCCTTTTTCCTCAACTTTTCACATTTGGTGGATTTATCAGCAATGAGCTCCCAAAACATGCATTACTTGGTTGGGGTTCCTTTGCCTCAGATAAGAGGTTTGAATTACTGAGGGGCTAAGGTTGCACTCAAGCTAAGGAAATGAGTCCATTAGCTGTACAACAAGCATTTACACATGTAAATAGGATTCTCATTAGGCAGCCTTTGAGATAAGCACTGAAATCACTTCTGACTTCAAATTGATCCACATGAATGATTCAGCCAAGATCACCCCACCAAATGCAACTCCTCAGGCTACTCATGATCCTGTCCCAGTGACCTGATAATAAATGTGATCAAATGGGCCCATAATAACTTCCCTCAAACTTTCTTACCACTTATGCAATTGATAACCACAGAAAGTTCGCTAATTTTGTAAATCCAAACTTTATTACCGATGTTCCTCTTAGAGAAAAACACAATTATCCCACAATAAACACTGAGACATCCAAAGAAAATCATACCAAAGGCACTTCCATTCTAGCAAAAGATTAAGAATTTCAGATTAAAAGACTGAAGTATCTGTAAATGTGATCTGAAGAAGCAAAATTTAAATAGAAGGAACTCATACTATTTTACGATGGCATAGACATTAACAACACCAGAAGCATGCAGACACTAAGAAAACATAACCCAAATAGCAGGGTTTGGTAGAAATTAATTATGGTTAAGGCTTCTGGAAATGAAATGAAAGGTGTTCCTGTACCAATATGTAAAATGCTATGAAAAACAAAATAAATACAACACCTGAAAAAATCAGCTTGTCCCCACAAAGTGCCCAGAGGGATGTAAATGTAAATAATCCTGGCCTGACTGCTTGGTAAATAAAAGGCTGAGGTTCTCTTAATTCCCACAAAGAGCAAAACCTGAGTGAGTGAAACAACATCTCTACACTGGCCAGAGGAGCAGGCTGGCTCAAACACCACCAGTTTCCACAGACTGCTTGTTAAACCTAATTACATTTGGATTTCCCTTGTGAATTTTTTCTGGTCAGACAAAAAAGGTATTTTTGTGAATGTCCAGTGATTGAACTTAATGTCCAGGGTGTATCAGCCAGTTCTGGGGCTCTCATGACATCATTGCTGTAACCTGCCTAAAAACTGCATTACAAAGCAATTCAAGTATTTCTGCAAAGAAGGAGCAGCACTGACATGCTAAGAAAAAGAATTTCTAAGTAGGACTGGTCAGGAAATATTTTTTTTTTTGTTCCAGAGCACTTTTTTCTTTTTCTTTATTCTTTTTTAATTTTCCATGGAAAAGTGACAGCACACATGTTGAATTATTTTTCATTGGGGCTTTTGTTTTTCACCACTGATTTGATGAAAAGCCTTTTTCATTAAAGAAGACATGTCAGCTTTCTTAAAAAAAGAAAAAAAGAAAAATTCAACTTGGAAGAAGTATTTTTTAACATAACACTATCTTGTGATCATTGTAATATCTGATTACAAATCTAAAGTAATCAAAACTACCATGGCATTCATCTCAAATAATACAAATGAATATACAAAGTATTTTGTCTTTCACAAATATTACTGCAAATAGCACTCAATCATTCAAATGTGGGTGCAACGTGAGCACAAAAGCAGATTTTTGGCTGCTATCAATCAGTACAATTTAGTAAAGTTTATGGAGCTACACACATTTAGACTAGATTAAAATCTGCCCTCAAGGTTGAACACAGGCAAATCAAAATATGTGCTTTTTTAATTCAGTTACCCTGAAGAGAAAAAGTATTTCCTCCCTTTGATCCTATTAAGCAAATGTGGTCCAAAAGAACAGAATATTACATTCTTCAGCAGAAATTTTCACTGATTAAACAGCACTGGAGTCAGAGCTGAAACTCTCACTGACTTTGCAACTCCAGAGTGGCAATTTTTAACCTTTTAGAGTATCTACTTAGTTGCTGCATCAATATGCCCTTGGTAACCCCTAAAGAATGTAACCAAATGAGAAGAAAACAAAATAAAGAGAGTGCAGGCTGAAACAAAAGGCAGGTAAACACTCATTCTTCAGTTCTTGGTGTTACTGGGCTGGTCAGGAAATTAAAGCATTGGTACAGGAATTAAAGGGGTGAATATACAGGGAGGGGGTCAAGGTTTGAGTGGCTTCCTCTTCCTTGGCACTGGAATGCCAGAACAGACGTGTATCACTGGTCCAGCTCCAGATGCTGGCTACATGGATGGAAACATAAGAGAAAATACAATTTCCTAGCAAGAAGCTAGAGAAAATACCACAAAAACATTATTATTTTGGGTGATCCACAGATGTATTTCATAGAAAAATTTCCAAGTGAAGGAAAATTGCCTCCTTATAGTCCATTTGTTTAACGTACTTGCAATCAAACACAAGATTGGGAAACTTCAGGAAAGGTTAATGTTATAAGTCAACCACAGAAAAATTCACAAATGCACACACATACACCCATAAATAAAACCTACTTAATGCCATAAAAAGATGAAAAAAAATATATCCTTATCTAGGATAAAATTATTCTCATAAATCTACGGGAACAAAGTCAAATCATGAAAATGACTGGAGGAAATATGAAATACATTCATGCCATATCACACACACACCTGCTGACCAGAGCCCCAGACACCCAAGTTCACGTGTTTAAATCATTTCCTTGGCTCTGATCCCACAGTGGGACTGAGCAGAACAGACAGCTATCAGCAGATAAATGAGAGCCACAAAACCCAGCACGACACAGCCACCACGGTTCCCTCCTGCTCAGGAGGAAAAAAACTCTTCCTCAACAGGTTCCCTTACAAAATGTAGCCACATCCTGATTTCTGGAGCTGCAATGAGCCTTTCATCCAGTATCATCATCCAGTATCAGACACACAGCTGGCTTTGCAGGACACGGGTATCCAGGACCCTGGAGCAGGGCTGGAATCCCAAGGGTGGCAAACAGGGGGCTCTGGGACCTGCAGAAGGCAAATCCAACCATCTCACATTGGCTCCCAGTTTTCTATTTGACACCCCAGTGTCATTCCTCTTGAGCCTTCCAGAACAACTTCCCTTCTGGATTTCCTTCTTTTACTTTGAATTCATACTGGGCTCTTACCTCACCAACTTCTCCTTTTCTTTTCACACTCTCTTTTTCCATTCTCTCCCTTGGGAAGAGCAGGAGCAAGTCCTCCTTTCTCTCCATCCCATCAGGTTCATACAGCCCATCCAAAGGAGAGGAGATGGGACATGCTGCCCACATGCCTGACACTGGGGCTTTGTGTAGCAGCCCAACAGCTTGGCCCGCTGTCCAAGCAGAAAGATGCAAATGAAATATACCAAAAATATGTTGATATATACTGAAATAAAATCCAGAGGATACTCTGGGATATAATATCAAATAAGAAAATTCTGTCTCTATTAACATAAACTGATACACACCAGCTTTAGAACTTGTTCTTTAGTAATTACTATCAGTAAAATTACTAATTGCTAAAAATAGTAAGTTACTATTTAGTAACAGTAATTGCTATTACCAGTAATTTAGTAATAGTGTCCCACTACCCCTTCTTGTTTCTGCAGAACAGCAGCAAATGCTTGTAGTAAACCACAGTGGGAAAGCACTTCATGGACATCTCAGATCCCAGTGGAGACATCAGCAGCAAAAGACTGATTTATCATTAGGTCATCTTTGGTCAGAGAGAGGGTTAGTTCTGAAAGGAGAAAAAAAGCAGTGTTGGACAGGAACCACTAGGGTAGGTGGTTCAAATTTTTGTACTGCTACAGTTGACCAAAACATACTTCAGAAAAGTAACTTAATCACCCCCCCATCTGAGTCACCCTGCTGTTACATGGAGATAACAATCCTTCCCATATCTGATCTTGATGGAGACTTTAAATGCTGCTATAATAAAGCCCAGACAGCCTGTTGTATCTTGACTCATGTCCATCTTGTAACCTGTTTCCCCCTATGAGAAGTCTTGGCACTCTGGCGGGCCTTGTCTTCAAAACAAAAACCTGAAAAGTTCATCTAGATATGAACTTCCAAACTGCAGCAGTTATTACTTATTTAAAGAGGGTCCTTACTGCACCTTCCTGGGATATACACTCCCAAACAAGCTCCACTGAAAATCCCCATTGCTAGCAGCAACATGGAATTCTGTTACATGAAGGTTTGCTAGCTATAAAAATTTGGCAAAGTAAACACAGACATCTCTATAATCAGGAAGTTGGTTGTTTTTTTTTTTTTTTCCTTCCCTGCCTGCTCTGGTTTTCTGTGTAAAAGCAATTATAAAGTAGAAATCACAGCGATGATTTTACTGATCAGCTGGAGAAATTTAGATAAATTTGGCTTTTCATGGACTGCAGCTGTTGTTCTTTTTCAGTGCCTTAATGCAATTAATCATTCCAATGTGCTGGCTTAGGAATGCTACTCCAGTTTTCTTCTACCTTCTATCATTAATCCTAACAGTATGAACCCAATTGCAAACGTTTGTTTCTCCCACAGCATCCCACTTTTCTCCCCTCTGGTGGCTGCAGTGGTAGGGAATTCTGATATGGATTCAGCTGCCATCTCTGCAGCCTTCACACACTTTCTGCAACAGACTGAAGATTTTCCCAATCTTGGCCAAAAGGTTTCTGGGATGAACAGTGCCAAGGCAGGGCATCCAACTCGCAGCAGACACATTGGCTACGTGGTGTGAATGACCCACAATAAAAGGGAAAGAGAATAAATCCAAACCTGGCAATAAAAGTCATCCTCACACCCAAACCTTGCCCCACCCCACCCTCCACCCACCCCCCAAAAAAATATCAGCAAAACCCAAGCAAAAAAACAGCAGTAAATTCTTAAAGCTCAATTAGGAGTGGCCTGAGAGTCAAAAGCGAGCAAAATGAAATAGAATTTTAATGAACTTACTCGTAATTGAGGGTACTAAGGAGGAAAAATATCTGGTGAAATGGCACTACCTGATCCAAATTCAGCAATAGCTCACTAGTAAAGATAATATCTAATGACCATCTAGACAAACCTATAAGGAATAAAAGCAAAGGCCCAACTCCTCCAAGAAAGTTTCTGTTACTATTTTATTTCCTGCTATGTGATGCATTACTTTGGTCACTAAGGGTCATTGTATTGTTTCATATCCATTTGAGAACTTCACTTATCATTCTCAGTACTGCTCTTCTTGATGTGGAGGAAATGGGCTTTATTTTCTTTTCTGCAAAACCTGATAGCTGCACCCTTTTGTTTACAAAATCTTCAGAGATTTGTGTGTAATCACAAGCCAAATATTTGTGGCTTTTCTAAAACACTAGTCTAATATCCCCCAACCTGTAATCTCCATACATTAGCTAGAATTTTTATCTTCTCTTAGCAAAATTTGGGTTTCTATTGAGCACAGGAATATCTTAAAGACTGTGCTTTTAGCTTCCAAGTCCTTCCAAGCTTCCCCATGAGAGGGAGAACAAGCCTCAAATGATTTTTCAAGTTTCAAAATTCAGGTCTAGATTTGAACTTGGAAAGAACTTCATGTAGATTTAAAAATAGCTTAAAAATTTTTTTGACTCATTATCTTAACAAACTCACACATCAATTCCCAAGAAGAAAAAAACCAGTCACACTTAAAAAAGCCTTTTCTCAAGGTGTTACTGGCCCAGACAGATGCAGAAGGAAAATTTCATTGGAAAGTCTGAGGTTTTTTGAGCGGTTGTGAAAGCAGAAATTCAGTTAGTTTGGATCAGATTCAGCTATAAAATTAATTAGGTGAGCTGAAGCACAGGAAAAAAAAAAAACCTCTTAGCACAAGGGAGTGATATGAAGGAAAGCTCCCCAGTGGAAACAGGGCATGGGAAGTCCACCTTCCTATCTATTCAATCCAGCTGAGGCTGAGCAGCAGGTATGTGAACTTTGGAGTGATCAACATGGAGCACTGAAGTTTTTCAGGATTCACCTTCCTGCAGCCTTTGATGATCCTTGTGGGTCCCTTACAACTCAGGATATGCTGTGACTTTAGCAATGAGACCATTCCAGGATGCCTAGATGCAATATAGCTTTAAATGTTTAACTCCACAGGTTCTCATGGATTTCACTTTTAGACTAGTGCTGCTGTTAGCATCGGCTACTTTATTCTCCAAACAATAATAATAAGTAAATAAATAAAATCACATAAATAAAAATACATAAATACATAAATAAATACATAAATAAACACATAAATATCTGTGAGCAACACAATGAAATCTGGTCTTCCCTGGGTTTGTTTATCATGGTCAGGTTCCCTTGTGTTTGGAAATATGCATGCTCTGATAAAAGTTCCTTCCAGTTTGGGGTATTATTAAGGGTTTTTTCATGTGGACCCTCTGGGATTTCACACAGAGCAAGCTCAAACCACAGCTTTTTCCCCGGTGGAGACACATATAAGGTCTCTCTCTTCTACCTCGCTGCCTATTTTTCACAAGACTTGATGGAACAATGTAACTTCAAGACTTCTTTCTGCCACATTTAACTGAAATTGCCCACCAGGCTTTTACCTGGAGGACAGAAAGAGGTGCACGATCTGGGACAGCTAGTCTTGGCTCTTCAAGTCAGGACCAAGCTCTACTCAGAGGCTGGCACATTTCAGAATGCCTTTCCTGGAGGGACACTGAGCAACACAAACTGGGTGTGGATCAGAGACCATGTCCTCACCCACTGCACTCCACTGGCACTGAGACAGGCCCTGGGGAAAACATGAACCCTGTGAAAACAGTCCAGAGTAAACTGTGTTTGCTCAGTCCTCATCAAATGAAATATCTCACTCCCACCACAAAGACTGCAGCAAGTGCACACACAAAGGGTCACGGCCCAGCTCACAGCTGGCAAGCTATTTCTCTCTACTTCTGCTCAAAAGCCAGCCTTCCCTTTGAAAACAAAGGCTGCAGCTTCACAGAAAAACTGAAATCCATCAATGGGACTTCTGCCCAGGCGAGGATTGCAGGCTTGGTCTGTGCCCTGTAGGTGAGTGATCCTACACCAGCTCCCTTCCAGCATTGCTGTTTTCAAGGCACATGAGTGTGAAACGTGAAAACAAACCCTTGCAGCTGCTTTCTCCATGTCTCCAGTGCAGCTGCAGGGAGTGGCTTTTCAGCTCTGTGTTGCTCTGAAAGCACTTCATAAGGAGGCCAAAAGCAACTCCATGCACTTTTGTTCATTTAAAATGTTCTCAGTGGTGTTATCCAACCACCAGCTGAGGAGGTGCACAGACTGTCAGTCAGACTGTGCCTTCTAAGCCCAGTCTTCAGTCTGTTAAGCAGGATACCTTTCCCCCATGTGCTCTTATCCTAAATTCCATTTTTCCTTTTAATTCATGTGAAATATTCCCAATGCTTGTTATTTAAAAATCTGTACTTACCTGGGGTTAAGTTAGACAATTGTTACGTGTACAAAGGAAAGGACCGGTCGCTGCATGCAAGAATTCAGCAACAGAGAAAAGCTTTAGCAGTAGGATTATTTCTCATTTACACCTTGTTTGAGACCTTGTTTATGTCACCACTGATATAAAGGGCCAAAACATACAAGAATACCAACAGAATAGGAATCAGTCACATGATTCTTAAATGATGGATGGTGTCACTGGAATATTCTGGGGACAATGATTCCTCTAAGTCCTGGTGTTAGCCTTTGTATCCTCAAAACACAGAAAATCCAACTACCAACCAACAGTAGACTTTTGCAGTGATAGAGATTATGCTCAACTTTAATCCTGAACTTACTCTTTGGGTTCAGAACTCGCTCAAAACATTAATTAGGAATAAAATACTGAGGGAGACAGCAGATGGAGTCTCAGCCTCAATCAGCACTGAAGCCAATACTAACCAAGGATCTTCACAACTTTGCCAAAACAAACCTTTCTGTGGCCAGAGAAAAAAGTGATCAAGCATATTTGATACGTGTGATAACCTCCCCAAACAACAGCACTAAAATGCATTGCTAAGGGTATTTTTATTCACAGATGCAGGGTAATTCAAAATAAGCAACCTCTGTTCAGCAGTGACTGGGAAGTCTTCATTCAAAGGACTATCTAAAACTAGATAAATGCAGTAAGTTGTGATGTTTTCTTCACCAGGGCCATTCCTTGTATTGCCAACAGCCTGAGTTTATTCTGCCTGTCTAAACCAGTTCTGACCGTACAGTCAGGGTACAGAGTAACTACTGCATGAGCTGGACAAATCCAAACACAGGTCAAAAAAAGCTACTTATCAGAGTAGAGATATCTTGAATACAGCTCAGGATTTATGTCTTTAAATCATTGGATAAGTGTTTGCGAACAAGGAACACACTTGCAATTGTCAGGGCCAGCTAAGAAATAGGAAGGTATTATAAAATCAAATAATTTACTAGAAAAGAAAAAATAAACTGAGCAGCTCTGATAATGACAAAGATGACCTTTTCCCCTTCTCAGGTGGATTTGATTTTTAAACACTAAATAAGGACTTCTTCAGTTTTAACAGCTAGGGAGGAGAAGCACAAAGCCTGGAAACTTTAAAGAATTCTTTGTTTCTGGCTTGCTCCTTATTTCTAGAAAGACAGTAGACCTGTGCACATGTAACCAGCTACACAGCAATGATTATCCACCTGGCACAGGGACAGGGGTGAGATTTATCTTGTCAGCATATGGGGAGAACTTGACTTGGTTGGCATGAATGAAAACCACTGCAGTTCACTGTATTCCAAAAATACCTTTTGGTTGCTCAATTACTGAATAGAGTGAATAGTTCAATGATGCTTTAGATGTCTCTGCCAACAACCCAGTGTAGTTTGACTCTTGTCATCAACTTCTCTTCATCATGCAGAATCTCCTTCTGTAAACAAAGCCAGGAAGGAGTATGCAGGAAAACATTTTACTGATTTCTTGGTCATGAATAAGGTGCCTAGAAAACATATTTTGTCTATTCCAAACCCTCTCAGGGTTCATGCATTGTCTGTTCCCCAAAGAGGAGATGTGAATATACCTCAGCCAACACAATGCTTGTGAGAAGTTTCTTTGAGCATCCTCCATCCAAGACCTGTTGAAGTTCCTTGCACACTGTGGTCATACAGATAGACTACATGTAGATCCTGAATGAATGAATTAATTTTGGGTTTGATGTTTAATTTTAATTTCTGACAGAAAGACCAGCAAAGAAAGTCAGGTAGTAAAACTTTTTTATGTGAGACAAGAGCTTTTTTTTTACTTTTTTTTTTTTTTTTGTGAGAACAATGAACCTCTACCTACTAAGTACAACAGAAAATATCCCAAAACGGTGAGGAGCAAAGGGCACAGCACTATGAGTAGCTCTAATGCTCCTCTAGAGATTGACTAAGCATGTAGGACTTCAGTAGTTCTACCAGGCAACATGGACAAACAGCACACAATTTTGTATTTTATCTTTCTGAGGACTCTAAAATATTGCAATGCACACAAATGAGATTCTTTCCTCCTTTTTTGGATTTAAAAAAAGCAACCAACAACTCTACCCCCTCTACTATTGTGAGCCATCATGTTTCTCTCTCTCGTTCATTGTCCCTTTACAAAAGCACATGGAAAGCACAGGTCTGGAGGTGGGTTCAATCAAGAGTCTAGTTTAAAATTCTCCTTTCCACCAACGCTCATATTTAGCAAGATGACAACAGGCAGAAGGAGATGGGCCACATCTGAGCAATGCTCAGGTTTTAAATGCATATACTTCAGAAGCCTGCACCCAAAGGAAGGAAAAAAAGAAAACAAGGGAAAGAAAACAGATCTCTTGAGAGCTCAGAAGTAAACAGGGAGGAGGTGAGGGTTTACAGCTACGTTAATGCAGTGTAGGTTGGCACCGCAAAGCCATGTCCTGTATCAGCACAGTCTGCCTTGATTTAAAAGCAGGCAATGTTCACATTGCCAGAGCAGAAAACGTTCTTTTCCATGGGAAAAGTGATTGTTGATGCTGGCAATTGACTGAGGCTTACAGCCAAGGGTTTAACATGGCAGCATTCTTTTGCCTTAAGTGGATTCTTGGACCCCTACTCTGTTGCAAAAGAGGTCCGTGTGGAATATGTGCTCTCCAGCCTAAAAACTGAGCTCTCCTCCCTCCTCTATCACAGGCAGTACCACAGACTCTTGCTTAGCTGGTCTACTAGCTGGGCTACAGCTTAGGCCCCTACCAGAATTTGATCACCTGAAATGAAAGTGTTAACACGTACTTGGAAGCAAGGCTTGTATTTTGTTATCTTTTTGCACAGTGAATTCTTAGTTATGATCTGAATGTATTACAGAGAAGGAAAAGGCCACTTGGCCTAATAAACTTTCCCCCTTTGGGGTTAGCTGGACACCACCTCCTTCAATCCCCCCCCTTTCTGTAGAAATAAAATATGTCTCCCTTTCTCCTGAACTCATTTATAAAAGCTTGATTTAAGGACCTAACTTGGCAACGTGTTCCATATGTCTGTTACTCTAGGAGCATGCAGGCAATGGGCCAAACACAGAGCTTGTGTGATGGGCACAATCCTCCCTGCCTGCTCAAGGAGCTGAACCCCTTTTGCCTGGGTTTAATTTGCTCCAGCTTGCCCATGGCTGCAGAAGAGGGCTGGGGATGAGGAAAGCCTGACTTGCATTCCCAGCTCTGCCAGAGGTTTGCCACAAGACCTAAGGGAAAACAACCTCTTGGCTTTGTTCTGCCTCAGTTTACACAGGCTCTAAGCTACTCATCTCCTCCAAGGGAGTTCTGTGAAGCTGAATTAATAATGGCAACAACTAAGCCCTCCAGAAGACAGGCAAGAAATACCAAGCATACTGTAAGCAAAGGGGAAGTTTAAAAATCAGTAAAAAAACTCTGCCTTGAAAGACTTATTAGAAAGGGAGGATATTTAAAATCAGATTAAGTTCTGGACCAAATTCTGCAGACTCAACTTTTACAAGTACAAACAGTTTCAATCAAATCCAGGAGAATACTAACAGGAATAAGAATATGCCTATGCATGAAGGTGCTTATAGGGGCAGGCTCTGCATGACTGCTCCTGATTAACTAGAGTTCAATTACAGAAATCAAATTGGTAGATCCTGAGAAGAAAACTGGTGTAGAAGTGTGTTTACCTGTAGCTTCTTGGTCCTCTGATTAATGCAGGAAGCAGAGCAGCTAAAAACTCTACTGCCAGGAATTTCAGAATCTGACAGGACTGATCTTTTCCCCCAGCTTACCAATTCAGGTGATGCTCTCTTAAAAATTATTTCATGGAGAAAAGTGAGACTGCTTTGACACTGCTGTTATACCTTATAGCCTGATCCTTTTTCACCAACAGTCTGAGACATCTCAGATCTGCCCACCAAGAGAGGAGCAACTGTGCCAAGCAATTCCCCTCCTGGTGACCCCACTGTCCTGTGGCCACCTTTAACAGAGCCACCAGTGGCACATGCCCTTGCCTCAAAATATGTAAAATCACCTTATGGCTTAACATCACCACAGGACACAGGATCAGGTCCCAGCTCTCATAGCTCACAGATGGTTAAAAGCATGAAAAAAAAAAGAAAAAAAGCTGAAGAGTTTTTCCCAGCTACAAATTTGCTTTTTAACCTCCCCCCCAATAAGGGAAAGAATGCTTGCCCAGGTCCAGCACTGCTCTGCTTTGCACACTGTCTCCCCTTGCAGGGGGACAACATCCATCATTCCTGCTTGCTTTGGCAGCACCCTGCCTCAGGTGCTGGGATTTCTCTTGTCTAACTCACAGCACTGGCAAGTAGTAAAATGGTGTTTGGACAACACCATCCCACTCACTGACACGTTCATTCACAGTGTGGTGAAGTCAAACCCATTGTGAACAGACTAAAAGTCATTTCAACTGTCAGCAGGAGGATTTACACAACAAGTTTCTTTCACTCAAATAGTGACTGCAGGGTAAAAACAGCTGTTCAGGCAGTAGCAGCATTAGCTCTTTTCAAACAGAGCAAGATGAGGGAAAGGAGGGAGTTAAAGAAAAGTAAGTCCTATAACGCATTCTTTTTAGGTGAAGCCAAATAAGATATTTTACTGTAAATCCAAGTGAGCAGCTTCCCCATGTTTTTTCTTGCACTCCCCCCTAGCAGAACTCCATCCCCACAGGTGGCAGATATTGGACCCTGCACACCTCCAGCAGCTGCAGCAGCCCATCACTGGCGGTCTCAGACTGCCCTCTACAGTCTGCTCAACCACCCAGCTGATCTTCACGCTAAAGACCTGCCAAATCTGTCAGAACTTGTGACATATTAAAGATACCAGAGGGTCACATATCAGGCAGATAAGCCAGTAATACTGAGCCATCCACTCCGGGAAACGGATGGCTCGGAGAGCGTCTCTCCACTAGGACTTCTCCAGTACAAGAGCTGATCTTGCCATCATTATTCATTACCATTTCTTCCACTGACAGATTCCTCCTTCATCCTTAGAAAAGCTGAGGAGAAGAGCATGGATCACAGCTGACCTTGGCAAAGAAAAATGCCCTGAGAAGAAATGAGTCTCCTCCTCACCACTCACTCCCACACCTGCAGCCCTCTGACATGTCTTTTCCCTACCTGCCTTGGACACTAGCACAGCTCATGTTTTTCAAGCAAGTGTTTCTTCCATCCCTAATTACACACCCAGATACCTTCAGGATAAACTTGGTGTTTAAGAGGTGGCAAATGTTTGCCTTGACCTTTAACACAGATGGCTTTGAAAAGATATTACTGTGTCCCCTGATATTCCCTCCCCAGGCTTGCTTTCTGCAGTATCAGGTTATTGCTGGCCAGCACAGAGGGATGGTGCCAGATAAGAGAGGAAAGATGCCTGGTGATTTTTCATTTTTAAGAAGGGGAAAAGACCACATATCCTGCAACACAGATTTATTGCAGGCAGCAAAATGTCCCCTAATTGGCACTCATGAAAATTTAGTGAGGAGAAAATCCTGTAAAACCAAGCCCAGATACCACAGGCCATAAGCAAAAGAAGAAAATAAAATAAAATAAAGCCAACACGTGTGTGTGCATTTATGTGTGTATAAATATACACACCATGTCTTCATTAAACTCAGATAAAGTTTGTACACCTACCCCATTGTGGTTGGCAAGAGCTTGTGTCCCAGAAGAATGACTTTAATCTCATTTCAGACTCAATAATATAGTGCCAGATGTTCTTGGAAATCTATTTTGCCCCTGTACATTGTGCAATTAACCTTTCAGTTTCCCAGAGATCAAATTAGAGCTGTGGAAATGCTTCCAAAGCCCTCTCTTAATGAGAGAAGCATGGGGTGTTTGAACCAACTACTGAGCCATTCTCCTAGCCCTCTGCTCCTTTGGACATGCCAGGAAGGATGTCAGATCAGCTAGAGATGCCATTGTTTCATTGGCAGAGGGAAAATATAAACAGCCCAGGCAAAAAGTATTTTATCAAGTTTCTGAGGTCAGAGCTTTATAATAAGAAATGTAACTTAGAGGATTACATTTCCTTTGATTACAGAAATTTCCTACAAATTAAGGACATATTTTTTCCAGAAATGGAAAATACAGCATTTCACCCAGTAATAAAGATACTGGTAAGCCACTGGCCAAAAAAATCGACAACTGATCCAACAAGCAGATTTCTCTGCCTGCACAAATCTCTGCTGGTACCATGGCAGAGACATGACAGTGTGGGACTGCTCCTAAGACCTGGGTGCCTAAGTGGGGACAAGTCATTTATCACATCTATGAGCCCATCCTAGGGGCAGAGCTGCAGCTTCTTACCTGCCCAGATATCTCAGTATCCACTCAGAGCCTGAGTGGACTTTGGGTTAGATGAATTTCTCATTCAGCTTTGATTAAAACTTTGATTTCTGTTTTACCCAGGCCTTTTTCAACTCTAGAGTCACTTGGGTGCTTTTGCACCCTTTTTGTGCATGAAATTACAAGGAAGCTGCTAGAAATGGTAAATGTAAATGGGTTCAAAACTAAGTAAAACTATTTTTCCTACAGTGCCCAGAAGCAAACATTGAACCTGAGATAGGAGAGATTTAAAAGACCCCTAGCAAGTATTCCTAAGGCAACCCAACACATTAAATCTCTCTATCTCCTGAACTCCATCCTCGAGCATTTGCAAGCAGCCACAAAAAAAGCTAGAAAGCAAACAGAAAAGTAGCAGTAGCTCAAGAGCACATAAAAGGTTTCTAGGTCTCAGGGTTTTATTTACTCACAGGTACTGACAGGATGTTATCTCTGTATCTTGAGACAAGGAAAAGTGTTTGTTTGTTTTAGCAAATATCTGTTGGTGCTGAAATATTGACATAGCAGAACCTGCTTAAATTAAAACTTTCACTGTAGGACACATCAATAGAATATGATCTGTGCATTAAGCATAAAGAGAGAACTTTAAATTTAGCTCAAACCCAAAGTGAGTTAGATAAAAGAGTTGAGTAGGAGAAAACCTTAATTTTTCAATTACAAGATGGTTTTCAGACATGTGTGCTCCTGTTTATTTATGAAGCTGCTACTATTGTTTTAATGTAAACAGGATTCAAAGTCCACTGGCAGCTAGAAGGGGCCAGTTGAAGTGATTTGAAAGAAAGCTCCTCAGAAAAGTGCTGTTCTATTCATGGAAGCAGTTCCTGCATCATGACTGAAGTGCTATTGAAAAAATAAATAAATGTTTTTATTACAAGATGATAAAAGGGTTTGAATAGAAAAGCTGGCCAGATATGAAAACAAACTTTCACATATAAGGGCTTTTGATAAACATGATTTACTCTGATGACAACAGGCCACGCTGAGAAGTGCTGAAAGCTTATTAATATTATACAAAAGACTTTTGTTTATCATTTGCTGGCCTGCATAGGAGTTGCAACAAGCAAGCAGCAACAGGGCTGGTGTCCTGCCTCCAGAGCTGCATAACAAGGAAAGATTTAGAAAATGCTGCTGGAGTGAACCATTGAAATAAAGCTCTCTTTCAGAGTCCAAGGAATAATGCTGCTGATGACACAAACACAGCTCAGAGGTTTGACACTCTGAAGGTTCAGCTCATCAGCACCCAAGAGAGTCAATTTTAATTTCAAGCCCAGAGGAAACATTGCATTTCCCAGTTCAGAGCCCAGCTGTATGGATTCACTGCCCATTCCACCTTTTCTCCCCCTCACGCTCCTGTGGATTTAGTATGAAGTGATTCTCGTTTGAGAGCTCAGGGAGCTCAGTTTTAACTGGAGCCACTGCAGGGGTGGACATAACACGAGCTTCTCATGTCCAAACTGGAAATAGGATGTCTGTGCCTGCCCCACATCTATCCCAGCCTGAGGATAAAAAATCCCAAGTGGGTAAGAAAAATGGTGCTTTGGTGGACGCCCTCCTAGCTCCGACCTCAGGCTTGTGTTCATCCATTTTCTATAAACACAATCTGCAGGAAGATACAACAGTTACCTTTCCATTTGGTCAAAAATAAACCCCACAACAATAATTTCTAGAATCAAGGGCTTCAGTTTGCATTTTGATTACTGAAAAAACACTATTAATCATACTCTACAAAGTGTTGAGTACCTATGGGAGAATGACACCAGCCTAGGCACTGCAGTGCTCACTGCAAAACCCAAAGCCACTTGAAATTAATCTCCTTTTATACTTGATAAAGCACTCAATAGGAACAGGAAACCTTCTGTCCACTAAATCATTGGTGATAAAGCACAGCTTTACTTCCCTGCACCTATCCCAGATGGAGAGTATTCAACCAAGCACAGGAAATCCTCAGACTGGTACCCACCCTGCTTATGGTCAGACAAGTAGGAAGGATCTCCACTGCCCCTCTTTTTTGTCTCTTAAGGAGGATCCCCAGTTTGGGGCTTTTAGAGCACTTTCCTGAGCCAAAGGTCCCACAGTGTTTAGTCACAGAGTATTAGTCACAGCAACAATTTAGTGACAAATTATTGCTTTTCCTGACAGATAAAGCTGTGTGTGAGGCTTTAAAGGGAGAGGGGGAAAAAACCCAGCAAGTGAAAACAATCTTTAAAAAGTCGCTGTTTTCACTAAAAGCTTTGTGTTTTGTTTTTTTTTACAGAAAATGTTCAAAAAGTCTGCCTAATGCAAAACATCAGTTCTCTTGGCCAGACTTCTGGCAGGTTTGCCACCTAATTCTACCACAGGCATCAGCAAGACCACCAGCTGAAGCCAGCCCATGAAACACCCACCAGATAAAGCACTGGGACCCTGGGTAGGCACCTGCTGAGGCCACACTTCCAGCACCATCCAAGGCACCATTCAGGAGCTTGGACCCACATCTCAGCCAAGACACCTACAGTGAGAAAACTAAACAGTTCTTGCTCAAATAAGGGCTGAGGCACGGCAAAACAGGCTCTCACAAAGCATTTCTGTTCACAGCCCATAAAATCGTCCTGATCTGTGGCTAACGGGAGATTCTTTTGCTAAATGTAATAAATATGTCAACTTTTAAGAATATTACAACCATTTCAGGAGGAGAGGAAGGGAACAAATAATTGGAAAATAAGGAGAACTTTTCCTTGCCATATTCTGTGCAAGATGTGAAATGATGCTGTGTCTCTGGCCACTGCTACATCCTGTTGTGCAAGAGGCCAAAGTGGCTCGTGGAAAGGGGGTAGGAGACCCAAAACTTCCCTGTCAGGGAAGCCATGTGTCTGTATGACTTCCAGCTGGCACAGATGTAATAATAAGGTGAGCAGGAGAGATCCAGACCCTGCCATGAAGGTGGTGGGGCTAATTAACTGAAGATGCAGAGCTATGGATATTACAGGAATGATTATGATTATTCAGAAATGCCATGGCACTAAGATTGGGAAGATTGCTCAGGAGAGCTGAGATATTTTCAATAAGGGCTTGACTCAAAAACTGCTTCTCTTTTACAGGAAGATTTCTACTACTCCTGGTGAACACCAGGTCAGCTAAAGTAAAGTGTTCATTACTAAATAAAATTCAGGCAAGTTTAATTACAAGTTTTCCCCATCTGCTTGAGGAATTTTAGTTGTATGTGTAGGTGTATTTTTGAGAAATGTATTTGCACAAAGATCCAAGACACCTGACTCTTCCTATGCTAGGATTGTCTCAGCATATGATGATGGTTTTCAAAGCCATTAAAAAAATTGAACAAATACTGTCAAGTTGATAGACTCCTTGAACTAAGAAATGAGTTCTTTTGAGAAATCCCAGCGTGAACAGGTCAGATCCAGCACAGGCAGTGTATACAACAGAGATATATTTGCAGATACATTCTCAGTACAACAGGAAAGCCCCCTGATCTTTCTCCTTACACACAGGAAATTATTAAAATATGGAACAAATTAGTTCTATGTAAATTATGTAAAACCTTAAAGAATAGTCTAGAGGAAAAAAAAAAAAGGAGGAAAAAGAACACTCATTTACACATGCTTCAGTCCTGGAAGTAACATTAAATTTTATCCCTCTGAAAAGGGATGAGGCCATACAGTGCAGCAGATATTGTTGGTAGTAAAGTTTTAAAGCATTGCTGCTAAATTCACCAAGACCAAGCTTCTAGACCTATACATCTTAGAGCTGCTATCTGCTCTTAATTAACAATTAAGAATTGCAGTTAACAATTTCACTCTGTGAATTACACCTCTCTTTTATCTGTCCACAGATGGATTACACAGGCATCACTCAACATTACAATTATTTATATCCTGGCAATTCAAACAGTTTCCATCAAGATCCCTGCCTGCAGTAGTACATCTCTGTAACTTTGACATTGGAAGTCTGACCAGTTTTGACTGGATGCAAATACTCAGATAAAAGATCTGAAGTTTTGTCCCTTTGAACAACTTTTGATATTCATTTAGATTTGCTGTTTCTGGGAATATTTAGCCAAATTCATCTCCTGGTAGGAACAATCATCTGAATTATAAAAGGGACATAAACTAATGTAATTTGAGAATTCAGACAAGAATTTGTAGGTTTTTTTTATCTGAGTTTATGATATTCCTAAGTATGTTATTATTTGTTTGATTACGAAGTTCTGCAACCTCAGAGCAAAAGGAAATAGGGAACAAAATATTTGCATCGACTACCTTCAGTAAGCTAGCAGACTCAGCTGGTCTTTTATCAAATTTCTGTTGACATTTTTGTCTTTGTTTTTTATCTTCAGCTGAAGATAAACTGTAACTTCATAAAGAATAAACAAAAGTACAATCCTCTCTTGGTTATCCATAGATGAAGTCTCCAGGAAGGGGCCATGAGAGCAGAGATGCTGTAGGTTATTCCCCAGGAGCTGAGATCAGTCTGGAAGCATTCTTTGTGCTCCCTTACAGCCAGGCTGTGCAAATTTACCAGCTCAGGCCAATCACACAGGACCCTCTGCATTTTGTCTTGATGATACTCCTTTCCACAGTTACATTACTGCATTATTATTATAATATAATTTCAGTATTACATATTGTGTGCTGATAGTGCAAGCTGCAGATGTATAATGCACTGGGCAGTTTTACTTTATGTAGGTTATTCCAGCTCTTTCCTGCCTGTTGCTCACACTGACCAGGAGTTGAGCACACCTTGCTGAAAATTTCATACTTTGCTTGAATTTACAAAAGAAGAAACTAACTGTAAAAATTCAAACCACACTTCCAAAAGCATCCTTGACCAGAGCCCAGAGGACAGACCCAAAAGAAGACCATGACACTGTTCTTGTTAATCATGGCTGGAAAACCCTGCCTAGGCTCCAGCTGCACAAGCAAGCACAACCTCTTCACACAAGACCTGAGTGCAATGTAAGGCCCAGAAATAAAACTGGCTCCAGCAGGAACACAGCGGAGGTCAGCTGAGTTTTGTCTGCCATAAAAGTCATGAATCTGACCTTTCAAAATGTTCTGTGCTCAAAGCACAGGTCTGGAAGCCCATCCTTTTACAACTTCCTCCTCCTTTCCAAAGAACATCTTGTATGTTTGCTACTCTTCCTATTTGTCCTGGGATGGCAGTTTACCAAATTCTCATCCAGTTCCTGAATAAGAGCATTCACTTTTTGATTAAGAGAAATGCAGTTTCTCATTCTCAGTAAAACACAAACAACCACATTCCAGACAACACTGGATAATTTGTTAAATTTTTTTAATTTAAATTTTAAATTTAAATAATTTATTAATTTATTTTTTTTTCTTTAAGCACAAATCATGTAGATTTTATTCTGACCTGAAACAGCACTACTCTTCCCATTGTTTCTACTTCAGCTGGTACCTGAGCTCGATATTCATGGAAAGAAACCGGAGCCCAGACACTCACCCAGTGTAAATTTGTATGATTGCTACAATACCGCGTGAGTGTTGTCAATTTACAGTGAGAAGGGATGGCCCACTATTTCCCAGATACTTAGCTGGAAGTAGAAGAGCAACACAGCCCCTTAGATCTGGGAGGAGGAGTCAAAGCTTTGCCTGATTCTTGACCCCTTCTTCAAGCCAACATCACAGCACGGCTGGTTAGCTCTCAGAAACCAGCACGGTGCCTCGTGGCACATCCCTGGGACCTGCAAAAACAAAGCTCCTCTTGAACATCAGCTTATGGGACCCAACAGAGAATTTGGCAAAGCTTGGCTTTGCTTTGGCAAAGCTTTGGCACATGCTTGGCTTATCCACACTGTGGCATGACCATAATGCCATGGACAAACACAGTGCAAACCCCCTGCCTAAGGCCCACCTAAAACTGGTGCCTGAAGAGGGGCTTTGCCCAAGATATTTTGACAGTTCAGACTCAACAGCGAGTTTGTGTAGAAATATGTTTTCCTTTAGAATTATCAGCTCTATTAGGGAGATTTGTGTTACCACCAAATCAAAACAGTAAAAGAGATTTAACAGTTAAAACTTTTTTCACTGTAAGTTTACATAAATCAAAAGCAATGCCCAGATTTCCCATCAAGACCTACTTGGACTATCAGCTCCTGTTTCAAGTAGTGATTCCACAACAGGAATCTCCTTCAACTTAAAAAACCACGATGTGTTGAGTATTCACTCTGAAAATAAACAAGGCCCCATAAGAAGGAACATTTGAAAGCTGAGCAATAGTCATTGCTGAAAGCATAGGCCATTATATTTAGCAAAATGTTAGGAAAGTTCTCACTTCCTTATCAAAAAGGACAACCTTATCTGTGCCTTGACCATGGTGCAACCTTCACTTGACATTTTAACTGGAATACATGAGGCTTGAGAAACTCCATCTTTCAGGGCTTGAACAACAGACTGGACTTCTTGCAAGACTTCAGCTGCGAAGTGTTAATGATACCATCTTTGCATATGCCATTATTGGGACTGCAGAATACTCAATTAGCTTTTTTTTTCCCCTTTTCTTTAATGGCATTACAATATGATTAGTAACACAGACATCCCCACTGGCTGCATAGGTTCCACTTATGCCACGCAAAAACCAGAAAATTTGTAACACAAAATCTGGCATTTTGCCAGATTTCTACAGGGCATTAGTAACAAACTGGTGAAGCTCATTAAAAAAAAAGAGAGAGAAACCTATAACCATTAAAAGACCATTAAGCAGCATGTCATTTTGTAAAGCTAAATAGCCCACAGTAATCAAAAGCATATGAACCCCAGCTGGGTTACCCAGCAAATTGTTTCAATTTAGGGGGGAGAATTCATCAAGAAAGATTGTTCCTAGGATTGGGTTGATTTTTCTCCTTCAGTTGTTGGCTCCATGTCCCATTATAAATTACAGTGATTGATGCACCTTGCAGGCAAAGGTGAGGAGTGACCAGAATAGCCAGAACATCTGCTCAAAGCAAGGCAGCACTAATGCAGAACCTCTGCAGAAAGTTGTCACTCATGGTTATCCCACTACTGCCAGCCAGCCACACCACAAGCAACTGCTTTGCCATTTTCTTCATCACCCAAGTTGCACAAGGGCTATGAATTGGCTTTTCCCATCCCTGCTGCCTGAGGAAAATGAGAGAAGTAATTTTCATCACAGTTTGTTATGAAGAAGTCATTCGCTAATAGGTTGTCAACCAAGGAAAACAAAACAACACTAAACAAAACAGAGGATGAGTCTCTAGTGATTTTAGCTATCACACACCTCCTCTTCCAGTGCAGAGAGAGACACACATTTTCCCTCAATATTTGAGCAATACCTGTAACTCCCTGCTTGGAGCAAGACAGCAGAGAAAGCAATATAATAGCATGACCTAGACACCCATTATTTGCCTGCTCTGTACCTGATTTGCTTTGGTGCCTGTCTATCCTTCAAAAACCGGTCCCTGGGTCTCAATTCAGCAAGGCATGGAAGCAGGCACCTAGAGACAAGCATATTCCAGTGAGACTGCCCATGTTCTTTATGCAATATCATCTAATAACTTGCTGAAGTGGGACTGGAAGTTCTCTCTGCTTCAAACTATATAACATAAATAAGTCCTTGCTACATCGTTTAAAGCCAGGTGACTGCCCAAACCAAAAGAGAAGAAACAAGTCTACAAAATAACACAGTTTTGACACATCTTCCATTTTCACAGGAGCAGTGTGAAAAAAAAAACCCAAGTATTTTCTCAGCATTTTTAACACAGATGATTTTCCAAAGCCACCTCGTTCTACATTGTTGGGGTACACAGGGTGATTAAAAGTCTCATTGAAGGGAAAACTCCAGCTGAACACGCAAGAATAGCACATGACATCTTTAAGTGCAAGGTCTTTCAAAGTAATGGGACTCAGACCTTTGATCTATCCCTGGAACCCACATTTCTGATTCTCCTGGAAGAGGCAGCAATTTGGAAATTGTTACTTTATGTAAAGTAGCCCATCTTGGGGTGATTCATATTGTATCCCATATTCAGCTGTGCCTTAAAAATTGTTATTATATCTTTAAGGCCCTTCAGCCAAGGACTTTGGGGGTTGCTTTGCACAGGTATTTTAAAAATAACTGCACCCAGGTTTTTCAGAGCTTTTCACAGCATGGTATTTGCATAGCTGGCTGCTCAGCCTTTGCTCAGGCAAGGACCTTTTCTTTCCTCTGGTTTTTCTTGTGGGGTGTTTTTCTTTTTCCCCTTGGCTCAGAAAAGCCATGCCTTGTACTGGGGAAGCTCTTCATCTGCTGCTGGAACTGCTCTGTGAGGTTCCTGCCTTCCTGAGACGGATCTGGCACCATCTGCTCACTGCTCACTGCCAAGCCATCCCAACAGGCCCATACTGGGAACGGGGATTTTCCAGCATTTTGGGTCTGTCTTTGTTTCAGTGGGGTGGGGAGGTCTAGCAGTTCAATACCTAGCAGTTATTTACTTTTTTCCTCCCTGCTTATTGGCATTCCTGTTCTTAATAAACTTTCACTTTCACCTATTAGTATTAGCTTCTTATTGGTGGAAAGGGGTTGGTGGAACCCTTAGAGATGATGACTCATTCCAGAATCTTCTCCTTTAAATTGTCCCAATCCAAGACATCCACAAAAAGCTTAAAGCCAGAACTCCAGCCTCTCCATGCCAGAGAGTCATGGTGACCTTGGAAATGTTTACAAGAGATTTTTAGGGCACCCAAAGGGCCTGCAGTCATCTGATGGCTGAAATGCATCGTCTCCATCTAAAGGTGAAGCTGAGGATTTGTAAATCTGCAGCCTCTTGGTAAAGAAGCGTATGCAGTCCTCTGTTTAAATTGTGTTTAATTTCACCAGACATCTCCATTGGACTGGACAGTTTATTTGCAGTGGAAGTCTCCTCCTGAAGGCCTTTAGATGGTACAGGCTAAACTGACAATACTAAAGCATAGCACTAAATCATCCCAGAGCTTACAATTTTCCAGTGTGCTTCCCATTGAAAGTAACAGAACACAAGTGGAAAAATCAGATAACATCCTAAGATACAGAGACTTAAATTACATCTGTTTCCACTGCTGGATGTGACCATTTTAAAGGATACAGAGATAATGTTCCTCAAATAATGTGCTCATATTAACACCGGCTCACATTTTAGAACTGACCTGATACAAAGCCACTCAAGAGCTGCACACTTTATTCTTCGTGGTCTGAAAAAATATAAAGACCTGACAGAACCCAAGTTTTTACTATTAAAAAAAAAATCACACTGAGTTTAGAGGTGGTAATTTTTGATCAGAGGTTTCTAGCTGTCTGTTAGAGTGGGTACATGAGTGCCTGTATCTGCTTGGTAAAGATGGCACAAAACTCAACTCTCACCAACACCTTGAAACATCTATTCAATACTTGAGCAAAAACTCTGTGCATGCCATGTGGCTGCTGTTTTTACCTTGGCCAGGAGGGTTTCCCTTCCCTCCATCCACCCAAGCTTTCACCAAAATCCTGGAATCCTCAATCCCCTTAAGGGCTCTCTCTCTGTGTCAGATTAGTGCAGTAATATGTTCAAAAGTTATTTGTGAGGGACTTGGATGCAGACAGCTGGAAGGACTGCTGAACTGCAAATCCTATTTTCTTAACAAAACAGAACAACAGAAGTATCCTCAATTTTGGCCTACAGAATATGAAGCTTTACATTCTGTTTTATTAGCTATTGAGACAGACAGTAACTGAGATGTAAAAACTGCAATGAAGAAAAAAAAAAAGAAATTCAATAGGACAGGTGTAAGTTAAGCAGGAATAACTGCATGCAAGAATGAAGAGTGGTGGCAAACTGTTGGATAACACATCTTCAGAGAGGCACTAGAGGACATGCTAATGCTCCTGGGGAAAAAAGGAATATTTTATATTAGGATTAAGTACACAGAAATATATCTTCTAAGATACCTGAAACAGAATTTCTATATCCATAGAGATCTTATATCTATAGCTAGATCATAGCTGCATTCTGGGTCCAGCTTTGAACCCTGAATCTAAGGGAAGTTGTCATTCAGCTGGAGAGATGGGCACACATTTGGGATTATTTAGTCTAAAGTGCATAAAATTCAGTGGAGATGTGAAAACATTTTAAAATCTGTGGTAGGTTACTGTGAAGAAGAAGGAATCATTTTTTATTATAGCCAGGAAACAACCTTATACTGCAGGAAGAAAATTCCAGGCTGGCATTGACAGTAATAAAAATAGCAAAATGCAAGAGCAGAAAACCCAAGAAAACTACAGGGCAGCTGGTCCTGGAGATCTTTTAAGAAGAGGTCACATAGATATGCCAGATGTCACACAGTTTTTGGCAATCCTGTTCTGAGGTAAGGACACAGACAGACAATTACCAGTTTAGTCTGTAATCATTCTGAGAAAATGGACATGGAAAATGTTTTATTATTTCCTCTTTCCCCACAATATATTACGTGAAGTGGCTTCTAACTTTAATCTGAGTGTTGGCCAAAGTTTAAGATTTTATTTGAACTGAACTGACTCTCATCCTCTTTCCACAGGATGAAGCCAAGACAGTTTGTGGTATAAAACAAATGCTACAACCAAATTAGGCCTCCATCACACAGACCCTAGATCTGCAAATGTGATGCAAGTCTATGCATAAATCATTCTGCTGGACTTGCAGAAAGGCACTGGTATCTTTGCAAGACTGGGGATATGATTTCTGCTTCCTCTAACAGCACACAAATGGGTTCCCCAAGCTCATTTGAATTCTGTACATAATCAGGATGTAGCCCACAGCTCCATTGATTTGTGAGTTTTATGTTCCATAGTTGAATTTATCCCTAGGGGTTTGTCACCTAATTCATTGAACAAGCAGAGATTTTAAGATAAATCTGGAAAAAAAATACGGAAGAAAATAAAACTGCTATCTTAATGAATAAGGAGAAAATACTAGTAGTGGAAAGTGGAACAATCAAAGAACAGACCAAAAATATACAATATTCTCAAAAGAAAAACTTTAAAGGAAGAATCAGGCAGAAATTTTACATGGGTATCTTAATACAAGCAGGGCTGATGTTAAGGGATTATTTAAACAAGTTGAGAGAAGTTATCACCAGTTAATGATGAGTTTGTTAGCTTACAGGCTGTTAACACTCAAACAAACTGGTCATTAAATGTGGTTACTATTTATTTTAATGGGAATTTACTAGAACCTTTATTTAAAGCTTTAATGGGAGGGAGAGTCACAGCATGCACACAAAGTCCCACACAGCCAAACAGATTTGCCTGGATTTGAAACAAAAAAAAAAAAAAGAAACATTTCACAGCATCAATGCCCACCTCTCCTCTAGCAAAAAGGGTATTAGGAGAGTTTGGATTCTCTGAAAGAGCTTAATATCTAATAAGAACCACTTGAATCTTCATTACTTTGTAGTGTCATTATGGTAAGTGGTTCTGATCTGTGTCCTTTAGAAGCCCATTGCAAATCTCATTATTATTACACAGAAGTTTGATAAAGCTCTTAACGTCATTTCTCATGTACCTTCATCCCCATGGAGTTTAATGGAAGGAAAAAAAGAGGAAAAATAAAAACAGGAATAGAAATATATTAAAAGGGAAATAGAAGTAATAGAACTTCAGACTTTTTTGGTTCATTACTATGATAAGCTAAAATACAGCAAGTTGTTCAGGGAAAACAAAAATGGAATTGATCCCTAATGTAAGACTGGCCTCTAAGGCGTGTAGTTATAAGAAGAGAAAGTACAGTCCACTGGAAAAAAACCCAAAAAAACCACTGTAGTAGACCTGGAGGGAAAATTAAACTCCTACCTCTGTTACTGACCACAAATTACTTCATCCTCTGCACCATCCTCCCATCATTTTGCTTATTTAATTTGTCTTTCCCTACATAGAGGGTAGTGCTAGATGTGCCTAAATTCTTCACAGTTTCTTCTGTTCTCCCAGTTACAGAGAAAACAGGTCAGAGTAGGAGAAACAATCTACTGCAAGCTGCAGAGAGGCCAGAAAAGGACACAAAAGAGGGTTTGGAAGCAGTAAAAACTATCAGAAAAATCTGTTTCACATAACGCCCCTAAAAGTCAACAAATCAGCCTCTGGAAGAACACCCCTCCCCACTAACCAGAGGGACTCACAGATTTGCCTTCAATGAGGAGCCTGAAATCAAAAGAGGTTTTAACATATATTACATGCTTCCTCAGTGAGTAAATACACAGGACCTTCAAAAGCTCAGAGAAGTTTCTAATCAGATTATATGACAAGTGTAACCCTCCTTAACACAGCTTTTTCAGCTCTATAACTTTCAGTTTCTGCAGTATCTCTCCTGGTTAACAGCAAAGAGGATAGAAGGGGAGGAAGCTTATAAGGTCTGAAAGGCAAATATTTCCAATGTGGCCACACATTTATTGAGTTGGATCTGGTTTTTGGCCGAGCTGAGCATCCACGGCTCTAATTAAAGCCCCTATTAACTCTGGGCACTCGTGACTGACAAAAGCTGAGGCTGTCAGGGAGGACAGGATCTGATTACTGGTCATGCTCAAGCCTCTGTGCAGCTCTTCAGAAATCTCTGGCTGGATCCAAGAAGTGAACTGGTGTCAGAACTGAGAACCAGCCCCAGGAGCCTGCACCGCTTAGCCTGAAAAAATTTATTTTTCTTAACTTCCCATTTCTATGATTTGCTCTTTGTCTTTCAAATATTTCTCACTTTCAACCTCCCGGGATCTGACAGCCTCCTGTCTAAACTCTCACATGTGCCAGACCCATTGTTAATAATATTTCACAAGATATTAGGATTTCAGATGCATCTCCCTTGCCTTGTTTGCAAGAGCTTTTCAACAAAAGACTATGGACATGTCTAAACTCCTAATATTTGCTGTGATAATACCATTTAAAGGCAAGTGGGTTGGGAATGGCAGAGAATAACTGATATTTTCATTTAGCTGCTGATGTGACTGGGATTTAGAGAACAATCTGATTGATGTCTCGGCTTCATTTAAAATAAAATAATTAGGCTACTAAAATCTGGAAAGTATATTTTCATTTTAACTGGTCTGTGTGCTCAGCCCAGGCTCCAAGAAAGGACATGGAACGTTACAGGAATGGAAATGAGGGATTGGAGTAGGAGAAATGATATACTGTAGATTAGTGGCAGATGAGGAAAGGATATGAAAAAGGGTCTGGCAGAATTAAAATAATCAGGAACTAAGAAGAAAAACCAAGAGTTCAAAAAAAGATGTAGAGCATTCCATTAATCATCATTGTGGGAGGTAACAGAGGGTGGACAACAATACGAGAAGAGGACTGAAGAAGCACAACTAAGAGACAGAAAGCTGTAGATATGAATAAAACAGACATAAAATTCATTTTTTTACACCTGTTTCTAATAGCACTCTGGTCTCTGCCTAGTGGGAACAATGAAAGATTGGCTGAGGGAACAGAAGGCTCCCAGCTGCATGAAAAAGTTGTAAGATCAGACCTACAAATATATGCACAACTTAAGCATCTTAAACCCCCAAACAAATGCACTTTTAAAATATTTTGATCCTTTGCATCACTCTATCACAGGACAAAGGCAGTTAAAAGACTGGACATAAAAAAAGGCCCAAGGAATTTTGGATTTGATCTCTCAATTTCGTGAAAATTCAGGCATATATCTCATCTGTGCAAGAACTCAGGAACAGAACCACATGCACCAGCTGGACAGTTCTCATTATACAAATACACAGACTCTGACAGCAAGAAATGCAACACAATGCACTTTTTTGAGATAAAAAAAAATAAATAAAAAAGCCTTTTGTTTGTATGAAGCCAAGACACAGCACTTTACATCTGCACACACATGGACCACAAGACCACAGCTAAAAAGCCAGTCATGGAGCTCAAGCCAGGCATAGAGTGAGAGTGTGATAATACCCATTCCGGTGGCAAACAGCATCAAAACTTAATGTAAGGTTTCCAGAAGCCAGGAATCTCAGCCAATGAACTGAAAACAACTTGAAACAAAATCAAATAATATCTCCTTTAGATCTTTACAATCCCTCCCACAGTGTGAAAGCCTCATCTGACTGTGACAAGAAAGGGACTAAACACTCCTTCTCCCCCTATAGTGATTACTCCTTATAACTCAGATTCATGGTTGTGTGGTCTTTCACACCTACATTCCTCTGGAAGCCACTCACCCATAAAATATACTATATGAGCTGCACTATATTAGCTGGAGAAAAATGAGGCTCTCAAAATCTGAGAGAAAGCTGGAAGAAATTTAGTCTAAGTGAATATTGCATACCCAAGGGACAGAGGTACTTGGAAGAAAATCCTGTTAAAAACAGATTGTTTTCCCCCTCTTCAGTCTTAACTTTTTTTTTTCCCCTTTCTTTAGGGATTTTTTTCTTTTTTTTTTTTTTTTCCTCTAATTTAAAATAAGTTTGTCATCCTCCAACCACCTCTTTCTCAGCACAGAGAGGATATTTTTGGAACATATTGTCTTGTATAACAGATACACTGAAGTGGTCTGGAATAGCTTTTTTGTTCTCCATGTGAGTGAAAGAAGCTGTATTTGGGGGTACTTGGGTCCAGGTGCTATTCTACAAGTAAAGTAAAGACCAACCAGGAAAAAAACATGAAACCCTAGATTTAAAAAAAATAAAATAAAAAGCAATTAAAAACAAACAAACAAAAAAATCACACCAGGATTTGCAAGAATAATCCTAGATATAAGCCTAGAAAAAATGTGTCAAAAATACAGGTAATAATTCTTGCCCTTGTAGCTGGATTTTCTGTTATAGCAACCTTTCTCTGGATTTGTTACCAACACATCTACACTCTTACCCTGTCCAAACTTACAACTGCACTAAACACAGAATAAGACCTCAAGATTATCATGAAAATCTCTAAGTTTCTGCACTAAATAACCTTTTTCTGGTCTCTGCCACTAATAAAACTCAGTTCATTAGCTGAAAGGAATGATAAGTAAAACAGGGATTATGACAGTTCTTTCCCTTTTGCTCCTACCTGATGCCCAAATTGTTAATCAATTATTGGTGTTTATGGATGTATCTCATACAAGACAAATGAAAATCCACTTCCTCTCTGGCCTGACATATTTTGACTTTTCACACTATTTACTGAAAGCCAGCTCTTGATAGCTCAGAAAACTGTACAGGAGGTACATCAGAAAAATTCACAATAAAAGTAAATACCACCCTCTTCACATTAAAAAGACAGACTTTTGTCTCCCATTGGCTAACCATTAATGGTGCATAAAAAATATGTGATTAGGACCTTGAGAACTGGCATGGCTCAAATACAGTATATTGATGAACCACGTTGGAATGGAAATCAGATGAAAAGTATTCCTGTAGTGGCACTTTAACCTAACTGTTGACAGATGGAGAATGGAAGCAACATAAATGCTCTCTTTTTGTGTCAGCACTATAAAAATGTCTGACTAGCCCATGAAAGATGGAGATGAAAGCTTAGGCAGCCATTAGAAACTGTGCCTCACCTCAAGCAATAACTCATTCCCATGGTATTATGAAAATGGTTTTATTGCAGAGGGTTACTTCTCCCCCTTCTGCAAAAATTGCTGCTTATCAGCAGTGCAGAAATAAAGCCAGAAACTCCCAGTCTTTTAAATTCTCCTATGCAATCTCCTTCCCAATGGTCAGGAATTTCCTAAAGTATAACATTTGATTAAACCAGTTTGCATGTCTTTCTGAAACTGACACCATTATCTGAAATACAGCACTTTCAAGTGTCCTGCCATTAGTTCACAGCAGCTTTAGCTGCCTGTTGCTTTTATTTATCTGAGTATTAATGCTCTTCCAAACTGCCTGGACAGGAATCCAAATCTTTTGGCAGACTGGGACTGGAAATCAAATGGAGCTAATAAGGGCAGGAAGAAATTCAAAAGGGGGTAGTGTTTAGGATTGGTTTTGTTGGAGTTTGGGTGGTATTTTTTGGAGGCATCTTCTCATGCACAATGCATTTTGGTCACAGCTTGCTTCTCAGCAGTCAAGCTTCATTAGAGAGCAAAACAGAACCAGGTGTATTTTAAAGTCAGACACCCACAAAATCCAAAGTATGCATGATCTCTATCATCAACACAACTGGAAGTTATGTCAGTGCATCCTGAAGGGGTTGCAGGCTCCCCAAGGCACAGGAATGTAGCCTGAGAAGTGAATGTTTAGTCAGTGCAAGGTGTCTGTGTCAGACCCTGCAGTTCCTCATCATATCAGTGCCTTGCAGGGTGTGCAGCTGGCACACCACAGCAGCTTTATCCAGATCTTGCTGGACACTCCAAAGCCACGTTTTTGGTAGCCAGTTGCAGGAATCCCTCTATAAACCTATCCTGAGGGACTGGCCAAATCTCATGGGACAGCTGAAATGAAAGAATGCAGCCTCGTTTGGTTAAAATACATTTCTGGCTTTGCTTTCTTCAATGTTTTAGGAATCTGCACAGCCAAAAAAAAAGAAAAAAATTCAGGCAAGTTTGGCTTCAAATGGTGCTGACAGCATGCTGTCTAGGCCAGTGAGACTGTTCCCTACACTTTTTTTTCATCAGTCATGCACACATGTGTGAATGTGTGCTCATAAAAAAGAAGGGAAAACAGTGGCAGAAATAGGGAGGCACATCTCTGCCAAGAAACTCCAAATCACAAAATGAACAAAAAACAAACTTGGAACAGGACTGACAGACAGAGAGAACATATTTTCTCAGACTCAAAGGAAACCCTACATGACAATTTTATGACTGTGGTAATTTTTTCAAGTGACATACTGCAAGAGGGTATTGTGGGCTCCCATGAAACATTTAATGGTCCCACTACACAGGGAAAAGAATGGCTGGAATACCTCCTCAGCCTCTGGTGGGACTCAACCTTTTGCTCAGACACTGATGTGAATATCTGCAAGAAAATGTTTACTCTGCACCTTAGGAGGATACTGCTGAAAAACAGATTCACTTTTCCTTCAAGATGTCTCTAGTACCACACTGAGATTTTCCAGAAAGAGGCTCTGGTTCCCCAGGTTGTGCAGGTTGGATAAGCCATGTGTTCCAGTGACTGCAAGGAAACACTTGCACAGCAGCTTAGCTTAATTTTTTCTTAGCCACTGATGCTTTTACCCAGAAGAGTAGCAGTAGTTACACTTCATGTCTGGGAGGCCTCATTCTCATCACATGCTCAGGGATAGGACCCATCCATCCTTTTTTTGATTATACAGCTCTGAGCTAGATTTTCCTCAAGCTGTATTTTGGCCAGCCAGGTGGCTTTTGAGTGTTCTGGACAGAGAAAGGGGGTTCATAATCCTGTATCTGTACTCAGGTCTATTTACAAAAGAGCTTAGACAACACCATTCTAATAATCTCTGTCTTGGTGAGGAAGCTGAGCACCTGCCTTGGAGCAGTCATTTGCTCCAAAACCATATGGCCAGCCAAGATAATCACTCAGCTGTGTATTTACTGCTGTAGAACTACATACTCGGAGACCATTTACAGAAAAATATCATTTGCCACCATTACAAATGCTGAAATCTTCCAGCATTTCCTTGTTAAACCATACCCTAAGCCCCTTTTCATCCAAGCCTTACCAAATCTCAACATCCAAAGGCTGTTCTAAGGGAGAAATTTTTGTAAGGAGAGGAGAAAATATATTTTCATTTTCTATCCATCCTAGGGTAATAGTTGGTTTGAGTTCAGCAAGGTAACATTAGTAAAGTCCTACATGCTGAAACATTTGTTTAAATCAGGAAGGACTTACACATTCAGCATTTGCTGAGTCCGGTCCTTATTAGAGAGCTTTGCAGAGATATTAATCACAAATACACATTGTGCATTTTAAATTTAAAATGACAGAGTGTGTCTGATGCAGAAAACTTTGCTGCCTTGCTTGTACAGTAATGTTCATACAAAAGTTTTTTAAAATGTGCTTGATTTGCATAACACCATTATGACTTACACTATTGCAGACTCCTTTAATAACAATGAGGTGCTATGGATTGACATGATCACTTATTATGGCTTCAAATAATATGTAAATAACATTTAAATGGCTTCTCTCAGAGCCATTACTGTCAATCAAATAAATACCTATATTTTGGCTTCTCATTTTTATGTCCTTAACTAACATTAAGAAATAAAAAAGCAACTTATAAACAAAACCTGTAACAAACAGCTATTTTGCTAACAATCTGGTTTAAACTGCCAGGAAAACAGCAGAACTCAGTCACAATGCCAAAACTGTAATTTTGGTTGCACTGTTGGGTCTGAATGCCATAAAGATTGGGATAAATTTTGTGTCAGGAAAACCACTACTTATGGACATCAGCCCAAGAGGGATGATATACAGAATTTTATCATCAAGAGAGGAATCCCACAGTACTCTCAATAATGCTTATCCTGTAAATATTATGTGCATTTTCACCAGCTCTCAAGGTGATTTATAAAACTTTATGATGGACCACTAGCAGGGGCAGCAACACTTGGGTACAGACACCAAGGGGGTGTCAGCAATTTTTCACTAGCATCTCATGAAGGGCTCTGTACATTATTGTGGCAGAAAGAAATGCTCTCCCTTCTGGCTCCATGCCCACCTGCAATCCCCTTTAAAGCCAAAACTACCTGGACACTGATCACCCCCTGCTGAAGGTGGGGTGAGCCATGTGCACAAAGCAAAGGGACCTCAAAGAGACACAGGAGACAGAGAGATGGCCAGGTCTCCTGCAGGTACAGCTACTGTGTGTGTAGAGTCTGTGCTTGTGTGAAGTACAGTAACACCAAATCTTGGTTGTCCATCTCAGCCCCAGTCCTGTTTCATGTAAAATCATCTTCTTGCAGCTGTGTCCCTTTCCTTGTGCCTCTGCACACATTGCACATGCAGAGCAAGACCCAGCAGCATGAATTTCAGTACACTGTGCCACTTTTTTTTCCTTCTGGCAGAAAGCTGTCCTTTGTAGAACGATTATGATGCTACAAAGATTCAATACAGTACTGGTACCACATACCAGAGCCTGGGCTTCAGCCAGCTTGCAGGAAAACAGCTCAGTGTAGGCAGATGTGTCCAGTCATGGATGTCTCTATGAGGGAGAGATTATTTTTGAGGGCTAGATTTAAAATTAACACCACAATAAAAACATTCTTATGTCAGTCAACTTTACTCTGCAGCATTCAACCTAATTCATAAGCAACATTCAACCTAATACCTGTACCTAATACTGCTACAAAAACAAACAAACCAAAAAAAGATTTCACCATTTACTGAAGAAAAAAATATTAAGAAGTACAAACTCCACGTCTCAGCCAGATTTTGGCTATAGAGAGCTTGTGGTTTTGGTTTCTCTGTTTTGGGAGGAGGAGCTACTTTCTTTCTCTTGAGAAGCTCAATCACAAGCTACAGTTTCTCAGGGAGCAATTTGCCCTCCACCCTCAGAAAAGATGGCTTTATTGACAAACCTCTTGGCACATTCCCAGCCAGGAGGAAAAACCTGGAGTGATGGGCTCTTAACCAGCACCTGAGAACTGCTCAATGTCTTCTCTGACTTGGGGTCTTTCACACTAATCCCAAGCAATGCTGACCTTGAGGTGCTCAACTACCATTTCATGAGTGGCCTTATCAGTAACCAAACTAAACAGCAACAATTAAATGATGGCTAAAGCTATTGTTTCTCCTTTGCTTTCCATCCCCAAAAATGATGCCTGCTGAGGCAATGCCAACTAGGCTGACCTGTCCTTTTCAGCAGAATAAGACCCATGTACAGGGATGAGCAGGGCTAGAATGAAACAATTAGAAAATGCAGCACACCTCACATATGTCCTTATGTAGGAAAGCCAGAATTATTAGCATAATCACAGTGTGCTCTGTTAGCATTAGAATTAAAACTGGAGAGATAGCCCGTTGTTAGTGCAGACAATTCAGCCAGACAACAGTTGGCCTTACTAATTAGCAAAATAGTGCCACTTTAAGAGCTCTCTTTGGGTAATCCTCAGGGAATTTCAGACATCAAGGCAGATAATATGCTTTCCAGAAAAGCTGGCAAGAGCTAAAACCTGCACAGCCAAATACCTATGTGTGAGGAATCGCTACCATGAGCAAGTTGCATGCTGAGAAAAGCCTGGATTCATTCACTCATTCATTCATAAAAATATTGCCAGCCTGCAGGTTCTGCTGCAGGTCTCCTAACACTTGTGTTTTGTTTTGTTCTGCATTCAATTTCAAGCTCTTGAAAGTGGATGATTATCAGAAAGCAACTTTTTTTTTTTAATTGTGCATTTCTTGCCCTGTTAAGGAAGAAAACTCAGAAGTGAACTTCTTAAGCCCAAGCATAAGAGAATCAAATAAACCTGCTTCATTCCTCTTGAGGAGCTTCAGAGAATTTTGGAAAAGAACCTGAGATTGTTGAAAAACCTGGAACTGGGCTTAAAAATACACCTTGCTGGCTATCAAAAGTGCATTATTTGAGGAAGTCTAACCCCTTGTTTCCATGCTTATCCAAAGGATATCTCTGTTCTCCCACGCAGCAGCCTGGAGCCAGCCCCCACCCCAGCATGGGACAGCTGTGTGCTGTTCATGGCAAGTTAACATGCAAGCCAGGCTTCCAGCAGGTCCCCAGCTCTACTTACTAAGCTGGAGATGAAAGAATCAATTCTTCTGGGAAAAGCTGTGTACTTCATACTGCATTACACTTGCTTCAGCCCATATTAGGGTATTTAAGGCACTGCTGATTATTTAGCATAATGATTCAACTAAGGGCATTCATTATAAGGCTGTCTTGGAAGACATAAAGATCTGTTCTCCTGTACGGGGTATTTTGGCTCTATAAAGCATTTGATGGCTGCAGAGAAAGATACGCCTGAAGTGTAGCACACAAGAATAATAACCTTAAATGTTGAAAGCATATTAATATTTCATCAGGGGAACCAGAGAAGCTGGAAAGCACTAGGGGCCCAATCACACGATAATTATTTGATAGGACACTACATCCAGCCACGGGGATAATTCTCAGGGTTTACAACTGCTCTATTTTCATTGGCAGGCCTGGCAGGCAGTGCTGGACACACTGACAGCAGGAATTTGGTTGTGGGAAGAACTCCTGAGTAATTAATCTGGGTCAGGACAGGATCTGGTTTCAGAGAAGTCAGGCTCTTTCCTGCCACTACTCTCTAAGCTTTATGTCCAGCCCAGTTATCCCATTTCTTCTGTTCATGTAAGTCAAAGGATTGCTGCCTGCTACAGAACATAGTGGATTGAAATAATTTGTTCTGAATTAGGCTGCCACAACCTTTTGGTTTTGTCCAGACCACTCACAGCTGAATCATCAAATGCTAAAAATGTCCTGAGATGTAGGATAGGAGTTTGAATTTAAACACCCAAACTGGTCAGTCTGACAAGCTTGAGTTCAAGCTTCAAGCATGAAGCTTGTACAGCAGCCTAGTGAAAAAAAAATGGTACAACTCAGTGGTTTCCATCACAGAAAATAGCTTCTCAAAAGAGCCTGGACTATGATTCATCCAAACATCCACCCATCTCCCAGTAACAATGCTAAAAGGTGCCCAAAAAGCCTCAGAAGATGATGCTAAAATTTACAAAATAGCAGGAAAAATACCACGAAAGCCTAATGTTGTGAAAAAAGTCTGATGTTTTAGTCCTAACCCACAGTTAAGGAGACAGATTATAACATTAAAAGTGAGAAAATTCAGAAACTGGAAAAAGAGCAAATTTCTCTGAGAAACTTAGAATTGTACTAAAATCTTATTTTCATGGAACTTTAAAAAGGCCAATACCATGGCAAGACTGAAAGCAGGGTTAGGAATTTACATGGCTATATAGAACCTCTGCTGTTGCCATAAATGCTACTGCTAATTTACCTTTTGAAAGAGAGAGACTATACAGAGCCTTCAATCTTTAAATATTTAACACCTTATCTTCATCTCCATCCTAGATGCTTACACCATGTACGTTGTGTGATATTAAAATGTCTCCATACTAGTATTTTCCTTAGTTTCTGGAGGTCCATAGCTGAGGTTAGGCTTGACCCAAAACTGAAGTTAAGACAGGCTGATGTCATTTCACTACTCATCTCCAGTCCTGAGCATGGCATTAAACCTGTCCTTTACATTTCTGTGCAGGGTAGCAAAGGCAAGCTTTGATACTATTTTTATGGGTTTTAATTTCTGGAGCAGAAATGACCACTCAGTGTTTTTCCTCTTAGTATTTTCATACTTTTTGAAATTTTAAAATGAAGTAAATTGTCAAACAAGCAGCCTGGAGGTTTATCTTTGTTGGTCTCATGTATTTGTTGCATATATTGGAACACATATAAAAGCACAGAAGTATATGTGCCATATTGTGTTACATCAAAACATTGCCTTTCCTTGAAACTCAGACTGACCAGTTGTTTTTTTTTTAATATATCTATAAATATGCAAATAAAAACAAAACTCCCTGTGATCAGCTTTCAGGCATCAAAATGTCTGTGGCCAAGTGTCAACAAACTTGCATCACCAAAAAAGAGCCTTTTGCCTCCTCTCTTCCCACATCACCAAAACAGATTCATTAAATTTGAGTTTCTTTCTCCAGTGTGAGCTCATCCCCTCATGACACATTCTGACCTTCAGAAAATAGGCTGCTTCTTTGCCCCGGTAGGCTGCTACACAAAGTCCAGATCTCCACAAAACTGTTTTCTAATTGCTCACCAATGATCACATTTATCTCCCAGGCAAGGCAGGCTGCAGTGGTTAATAGTATAAATGGTATCTAGTACAACAAGGATGGAGGCTCTGTTTATTTCATAGCTACCAAGACACAAATCTACATTAGCTTCAGTAACCTGCAGACATTATTCACACAAGTTTTTAAGCCTGTTAACATAATCTATTAGAACTTAGAGGCTTAGTGAAATAAAGCAATAAAGAGGATAGCCATTGCTGCCAAAGGGAACTTTACATATAGTCAAAGAAATGACATGCTCAAGGAGAAGGTTAGCATAAGGTAAAAGTTGAAAAATAATTAAGACTTTAACTTAATTCCATTCCAGTAAAACTAATTCTTAAAAAAAATTAAAATCTCACATTTTCCAGTAATTCCAAATCAGTTACATTTTTTCAGTATATAAATAATTCTAATTATGATCTTATAAGGTCAGCCTTCCTGCATGTTGGCATTTAGAAAAACGTTAAATTAAATTATCTACATGCACTGGAAACATAATACAAAGAATGATCTAAAAAGCCAGGAGCAGGAGGCCAATATGAGCAAAGCTCTTATGTAATGTCTGACAAAGCCCAGTGCAAACGCAGAGCTAGAGCACACATTTTCCTGGGAACCATCCTTTTTTTCAAATGAAACATGAATCTAAGCCTATAAATAGACTCTTCATGTCAGAAGAGTGAACAGAGGACTTGATGCAGATGCACCACTGGATTAAGAGAAGATCATAAAAGAAATTTATCAATGTCATGGTAATTAATTATAACTCTCCATCTACAGATGGGGAAGGCTGTGTTTATCAGCCAGGATCCTCAGAACACCAGGTGGCTGACAAAGAGCTCAGAAACTCCTCTGCCTGCTCACCTACCTATTTGGGACTTACCTGTGTTACAGACACGTGGCTTTACATTATTCTCACTGGGTTAAGGAAAGCAATTGTTGTCAATCCTTGTGTTTATTATTACAAAGCTTGAATATTTGTTGCTATTTTGTAAAACTCCAGTCTTGGAGGTTTTGTGATTACATTTAAATTTACAGAAGATCAAATAACGTCTAAACTATTTCAGAGACTAACATGAAAACTATTAACCAAAATGTAGATGTAATATTTGTAAATATCAAATTATAACTTTTTGTATTTTGGGGTGTCTTAGTTTGAAAGACAGGCGTCTGCTAAGGAAAGCAGGAGCCTCCCTTGGAATGAAAAATGTGACCCCCTTCCCTCACAATTATTATAAGTTTGAAATTAAGGGGCTCGAAGACAAAGATATGGGAAAAGGAATAACACTCCTTTATAGAGTATAAATATATCTAACAAGGCAGACAAGCAGTGCCAGCAGTGCCAACAAGCGGAACCACAAACGCAGTCCCAGGCTCTCCTGGCTGCGGGCGCTTTCCCCTGGCTGCAGTTCCGCTCGCAGCCGCCAGGGGCGCTGGTGGCTCCCGGCCGGGCAGGGCGGGTGCGATGGTTCCCCCGCGCCGCCAGGGGGCGCTGTGCCGCCAGCTCGGCCGCGTTCCCCTCACACGGGAATGGCGGGCGGGCGGAAGGGATGGAAAAGGAGCTTCCTTTGCAAAATCTGCAGCAGGAAGCTTGGAAACAGCAAGATGGAACGGCAGGGACCAGCAGATACTGGAGTAGTCAACAAAATGTATCAAACTCTGCAGCTGTAGCTGGAACCTCAGGCTTTTCCAGCAGACAGGGTGGGCAGGCCACCCTGTAGCGAACAGCGGCAGAGAAGCCACAGGGCTGGGCAGTGGCAGCTCCCAAACAAGGCAGGGAGAGGCTCCCTGGGAGGGGAAAGGGGCTCCAGGATCCTGGGGTTTCCCCTGAGGCACCCCAGCAGATGGTGAAGGGTCCTTTGTTTGGTGAGGCTGGGTGTTAGTAAGGTCGCAGTGCATTGGCCGCTCTTAGGAGCAGAGCTCCACTCATGTTAGGAGAAGGCAGCAGAAAACAGAACCCTGCAGTGGTGGGGAATTCTCCCCACAGCGACCACAGCCTCCTTCCCCTCAGAATGCCCAGAGAGCACGAGAGATCCAGGAGCTGCCCCAACCCCTTTTCCCCAGCCCAGTTCTCACAGTCTCTCTGCCCCTCCATGAAAAATCTCCCAGCTAAGAGGGTAGCAAGCCGCATCCTTCCCAGGGAAACTTCTTTTATCTCTCCTAAGTACCCTACCGTTATTATCTCTTACCAACAAAGTATGGAGAAAATTCTCTAACAGAAATAAATAGAGGGAGAACTCCTAAACCTCAACATGGTTATGCAAAATCTTCATATAAATCTTCCCAAAAAATCTTTACAACACTGTGTTTGGAGACCACCTGTAGCTTTGCATATACAAATTTAGAAAAGATACTAATCTTTTAGTATCTTTGTTGTCATGCACAACATGAAATGCTGAATTACATGCACAGATCTGCTCCCCAAGGAGTAAGAAAACTTACTCAGTCTTAAGGTGTATTAAAAAAAGATAAAAGAGCTCTCACAACAGGAAAGGACATTTTTCTTGATGTGAATAGACTCTGGTTCTCTTAGCATATGAAATATTAGTGTCTGCTCTTGGGAACCAGGATACTGGCATTTTACCTTACGTGATATGGAGTTTCTCCCACTCCTCTAAATGCTTGCTGTGTGAACACAAAACAAAAACAACAAAAAGACAATAAGGAAAGGTTTGCTGGACTCCATTTGGGCACCTGCTTGAGTTAAGCAAAAGGATACACAGTGGTAAGATCAAGGTTCCACTAACTTGATTGCCATTAAGAAAGTCTCTAGAATAACTTGAAATATAATCCATCAAGTGGAAGCATAATGATAACTGGAGTGCTACCCTGGTCATTCAAGTCTCAATTTAATTAGCAAATATGGTCATTCACTGACAGTACTTTATGTCTGAAGTTGATTAGAAGAAAAGGAAAAATAAAACTCTGCTCAAGAGCTTCACATTAGCAGAGTCCTCTCTTTCTGAGAGAGGAGATAACAATACACTTTAATTTCAGGTGCCAATAACCTCCAAAAATGTTTAGGTCCTTTAACTAATATGTTAAAAACGTAATCAGCATGAGACAGGTGCCTAAGAGCAAAAGAAGCTCAACCAAGTGTAGTGTCACACTGATAAGAATTCACATGGAAAGATTTCAGAAGCAAGATTTTGCAGCTCTGTTGAAAACTGAGCAGCATCTTTCCACTCCAACACTCCTGTTTGTTACATCTTTGGTGTATCTCAGCTGGTCAGTTCTGGGAGTGACCTGACATCCAAAGAGCTCCAATTACCTTATAGCTAATGTCCAGAACTCACTGATAAGCACTTTGAAATTCTACCCCAAATTTCAAGCTCACCTGCCCATGCTGCTGATGAAATGTGGTCCCTTGGCAGACTAGAGGAATGGGATGATGGGGCACCCAAGGAACTTCAACAAATTTGTAGCTCTAACTAACTGGGCAAGTTGGCTCAGCAGAGCTGCTCCAGAAGCACAGGAGTCAGCCTAGGCTCCCATCTGTCAGGTTTACCAGTGGAATAACAACAAACCAGCCCTACTTAAGGAATCAATTATGTGGATGGGATGGTTTGAGTCTGACCCCAAGCCAGGCTCAAAGGCACTTCTGCAGTATAAAGCTAACTGCTAACACCAAAATTAAGTATACACTACAGAATACTCTACAGAATAAGATACTAAGGAAACCAGCAGGGGCTGTGTAGGACCATCCTCATTTTTCAGGCAGGGTAAAAAGAGTCAAAAATTGCTGCTACAAATTGCTGGACCTCCCATTGCAAAAGTCTGAGTCACAGATGAGTGGCAGGGAAGCATAAAACAGACAGGGATTGCCTTGTTAGAGAGATGCAGAATGGCTAAGGCTGATCCATTCTCTCCACCCAAAGAAATGAAAAAGCATACAAGAATTCGTCTGTGCCTGCTAATTCACTGGATGAATAGCACCTTGACAGCTGAATCTCTCCAAAAAAATTTTGAAGTCTCAGGGGTGGCCCTGGCACCCTATGGGCCCCCTGTGCATCCTCCAATGAGCCATGAACCAGTAGGTTCCCAAACACTTCCCCATCATAACAGGAAATGTAAGAGAGACCAGACTTTAATTTGAATAGACATTGAAGGAACAAATGTGACAGCAAAACAAATTTGCCTACTCACCAGAGATTTTTAAATTGATAAACAAGAGGGCATTTGGGAGTGATGGCAGAGTCAATTCCTGTGCCTAAAAGAGCTGCTGTGCTCTTTTTTTAACCAGTGTTACAGGTTCTGCCTTGCTTCCTCCTCCAAATCCTTCCTACCTCATGGCCTGATCTGCACCAGTGGGAATAACCACAAGTGTTGTAAGGGTACAAGTGCAACCCTGCCTTTAACTAACAAGGCAGTTCTAGAGAACTGTCTGTCCCTCAGCTTCAGACATTAATTTGTATATTATTGTACAGAGAGGTCAACTTTAGGCAAGCATTAGATTATTTATAACTTCAAATAAGTTACTTTGCAAACTCATTTGCCAGACTTCCATATGAGGCAGCATTTGATAAAAATATGGAAAATGGCCTGAACTTTAAATGACAAACAGATGAGAAGGTCCAATGAAATCAAACACTTTTGAAGGCCATGTGTTTTCACAGGGAATATAAATGGGATTTTTAATGGACACTGACTTCAGCTCATGGTAACATTTTGGGTGATCTCAATTAGTGGGATTACAAAAAGCAGTAAAGAAAGGAATTTGATTATGGCTAGCCCTGGAAAAAGGGATCTGGCATTCCCTGCATTTCTTAAATCAGGGGGTAATCTCTTTTGCAATGTAACTATCCAGTTAACGTATTTTTGCAGCCACTGGGCATAGTAGGAGCTTCTTAATGCCAAAGATGCTAAGCACGGTCCTGTTATCTTTTAATCAGTTTTGGGTTTTGATCTCTAGTGATTTGGACAGGTCTGAGTTTGGAGGTAGCTCCTGAAGAAACAAGTTTAACTGGCATTTCCCATAAAGACTTGTTACTCAGCTGTGTATTATTTATCTTTTCTGAAATGTAACCCCCAATTGCACAAGTGGGGATATATCCTTTCAGAGGGGTGAGGTGAGGATAAATATATTGAAGGACAGAAGGTACTCATCTTAGGCACTAAGAATACCTAGATGTTATTTATTTCTTAGAAGTTATTTATTTTATTTAAATTGGGAGTTTAAAACAGTGGTTATTGCCACCAACAAAAATTAAATATCATTTTCTGGCTCAAGATGGCTGGGCATGATTGTTTTATTGCACTGTTACAAAATCCTTTGTGCAGAAAAAGTTTCAAAATAAAAAACATCACATGCATGCAGCTTGCACACAAATGCACCAGTGAAATATTTTTTTTACCTGTGCCAGGAAAGCCTTTTATATCAGATTTAACATATTTACCAGATCTGCATTAAGAAGTGCTTTTTCTTGGTTCACAATAGACAAGAAAACTGTATCTTATTGGTCAATTTTCATACCACATTTTCCTAAAAACGCTGTAGTACCTGCACAGAGAGTTGATATTCCATAGCTTTACAGAAAAAAAAGTCAAGTCTTAGCTTCTGTGTACTGTTCATGAGCTTGTGAATATTTATCATGTCTAGTTGGGCCATGATATCAAGGCACTGAACCAAACTGAGTCTATGATAGACTAAAAGTAGTGCAGCTGGCTAAAACAACAACAAAAAGTCACCCAAAAATAGCAAAAAGAAACATTGGTCACTTTTCAGGGAAGGGAAGCTCTTACAGTCATTTTGAACATGAATAGAGTAACTTCTTGCCCTCATTATTCAACTGTCCCCTTGTCAAGAGAGGCATCATTTTGTGCTTCATCTTGGGGAAGAGGATTAAAAGCCAGTGAGGAACAGTGAGATGAAGCACCTCTACTCTGAACAGAAGCAAGGCTTTCATCCTTTTTCCCTTGGCTAAAGCAGCTTCCTGCTGATGCCACAGAAAGACCCAGCTTACTACATCCTCCTAGACCTACACTCTGTATTTCCAAGCAACTGACAGAAAAGTTTATCCTTGATGCTGTAATTTTGGTGATGGTGTCCTTACCTTGTTCCTCCTATGGCTGTACCTTTACACTTGAGGGTACCTACCATTTGGTAGAAGATGGCAGAAGAGCAAAAGTAAAAGGCACAGAGATATACTGCTATCTTCATTTCCAGATAGGCTGGAGACTTAGGGAAGGGAGGAAATAGCAATTTTTCAAGTCACACACAGATTGTCTCCTTTTTCTACCCTTAAGTGATCCCCTTCATCATAGCTATGGCAAGGTTCAAAAGAATCTGGGGTATATTCACTCTTGTGCAAATCCAGCATTATTCACAGCTCAAGAATAATTGTTCCTTCCCCCTAATTCTTTCACAGAGACAGCATTCAAAAAGCTTTTGAGAACCTTAAAAAAAAACCTCAAAAAAAGGCCTTGAAACAACATTCTTTCTCCTCTCACAAACAAAACGGGGTATTTACCATCTACAGAAAGTGTACAAAGAACTGATGAGAAATCCAGAAGCAATGGCACTGCACTGTTAAATACAGTGCCTCTTGGGAATATTGGAGTTAGACTTGCTATTCATGCAGCTAATGCTTCATCACAGCAGATCCTTTTCGTTTTTCATTTGAATTTGAAAGCTAGGAGATAGAATATCAGAGCACCATACTTTGGTATTTTGAACTTATTTTTCTCATTAGGTTGTATGCTCCAGGACATAGTTAGATCCCCTAGAGATTCATCATCTTTTGTACAGCAATCAAAGGCCTTGAAAGGTGTGTAAGTATTAGTTTTGAAAACACATATGGCTTAGAACAAAGAGAAACAAACTGATCAAACAGCAGGGGCAATGTAAAAGAGTTAATAATACAAAATAATTCTGAGCAGCAGTCAGTTTTCACAAAGCAAACATCTCAATGTGAATGCCATATTGTCAATCAGGCTCAGTCATTTTCAGATGTAATGGGAAGTGGAATACAATATCTACATCTGATATGTGAACACAACTGTAAGGAATCAATACCATCTGGCTGCAAAGCATTTGGTCATTTAGTTAGCAAAACCAGGATGTTCACACAATAAAGAGCAGTCCAGACAATATGGGAACCTCCAATTTTTCAACATATCATTTGTAGGGCAATTTCTAAAAGAGGAGACAGCTTCAGCAATGCTTTATCAATAAATCTGAATGTAGGCAATAACCTCAGTGAGGGCCAGGGGTTGAGGTGGAATCTGTTTCTTCAGGAAAGGTTTATGCCTTCATATGTGTTACATTAGAGTCCAAATTCAGAGCTGTGTGTGTGGGTCCAGTGCCAGGTCTGGGTTTGGCCCTGAAATTTCTCATTATGCTTGTCACAAGACATCAGAAGTAATCACACCACACAGCACTATGAATGCTAATAAAATAAACCAGTGATTGATGAAGAACTTTATCCTGAAGCATCAGCTATCTTTACTTCTGTTTCATGGGTACAGCAGACAGCATTAATTGTTTCCATACTGACTTAACTGTTTTTCCAGAAATCAGCACCACTGCTATTTACTGAAATTGTATTTCTATGCCAATGCTTTCTTTTTCCTTATTTTAACTTTTCCTCCTGAAGTCCTGGTCACATTATTTACCTTCACTTGTGTTGGTTTGACACAGACTGGTTTTTGGGGGGGGGGGGGGGGGGGCCACAGAGGTGGCTTCTGCGAGAAGAAACTTCCACCATGTCTGACAGAGCCAATTCCTGATGGCTCTGAAGACACCCATGCTGCAGACCCAATTAGAAAGGTTGGTAACACCTCTGTGATGACCTATTTAAGAAGAAAATCCAAACAGCACGCACAGGTTTTTTTCCAGGACGGGCAAAGTGCAGCCCTTTGGGGACCATCCCCAGCATGACACGCCACAATGCGCCACTGTGGCCACCACCATCTTTGTAAGTGAGCCTTGCCTGCCTGGCTACCCCTAGCCAGCCACACTGAGGGCGAAAAGGGCCAGGGCAGTGGTTTCCCCTTCCCAGCACCCTACCTCACAAGAGTTAAATAGCTCTGGTGCCAAAGTGGCCACCACTGCCTGCACAATTGTGGCAGGGCCGACTGAGCAGCAGGGGAAGCACGACAAGCAATTCCCCAGCAAGGAACCATAGAGATAAAATTCTCTATGGGAAATCTTTGAATTTGTGGAACTTGTTGGCAGTGGATGTGCAAGCAGCAGTTTCTCTTGCAGTCAGAGAAGAGGAGGAAGTGAGGACATGTGAGGGAAAACAACATGGCAGCACCAAGGTCAGTGGAAAAGAGAGGGGTGAGGTAGGAGCCGAGATTCCTCTGCAAGCTGTGGTGAGGATTATGGTGAAACCAAGTGTCCCCTTGTGATGTGTGAAGTCCACAGCAGATGCAAAAATCCATTCACTTGCCCAGGGCAAAGTGCTCACACCAGAGTGAGTAGATGCCAGAGAAAGCTGTGGTCCAGTGGGAGAACCAAATAGAGAGAGAGAAGGTCCTTCCTTTCAAAGTAGAACCTTAGAGGACTGTACCCCATGGAGAAGTGACCCACACCACAACAGTTTTGGGAAGACTGTTTGCCCATGGGAGGAGCCCCATGGCATAGCAGAGAAAAGACTCCTCTCCCTGAGGAAACAGAGGAAGATCCTGAATGATGAACTGACCAAGACCCCCACTCCCTGTCTCCCTGCACTGTCAGTGGGAAAGAGGGAGGGGCTGGGGGAAATGTTTTTTTAAAGGCTTATTTTACTTCTCATTATCCTCCTCTGACTCTGTTCATAACAAATTTACTTTATACCTTTGAATTTAAACCAGTTTTGCCCTTAGAGTGTTTTTCTCCCCATCCTTATCTCAACTCATGAGCCCTTTGTTAATTTTCTTTCCCCCTCCTTTGCCCAACAGTTGCAGGAGAGGGTAAGTGAATGACTTTCATGGATACCTGGCATTTGGCCAGTATCAAACCATGACAACTTGAAAAGCTGGATCAAAGAAAATTCATGTCATACTGCCTTCCCCAAGCCTTCCCACTTGCAAATTAGGCAGCACTCTTGGTGCTTTGAGAGCTAACAAGCTCTTGAAAACCTGGGAGCAGGTTTGGGTTTCTAATGAAGTGTAAATCTAGGGGATGAAGGAATTGTGTCATCAAGTAGAATATTCTATAGTGGGAAGGGAGCAGCCAGCACTCCATTTGTCCTGTTTGGAATTTAATGCTGCCCTAAGATCTGACGTGCAGCTGACACCCAAGAATACACCTGGACCTTGGCTCTCAGAAAAGTCTTTAGGGACAAAAGGCAAAAATAACCACAATGGGCAGAGTGCCAACTGGCTGAATTTAGGAAGGAATGTCTGAGTAACACAGGCCACGCTAATACCAAGCCAAGTGAACTTACAGTGAACAGATTCCTTTCTAGGAAAACTCATTCAGAAGGCCCATTACATAAGCTGAGGATCTGACCAATATAATTTTCTAGGCATTTTTGGCTTTTTGGTTGAGAAAATAATGTGGAAGTTCACTCATTATGTCACATTCTACTCACACAATGTCTTAAAGGGACCTCATATTCCCAGAAAAATACCAAATTTAGCATCTATTTATATAATAATTATGCCTGTGATCCAACAGCATTGAGAAAGATTGCACAGCCAGCTCTGTAGTACCCTCTGTGAGGATGCTCACAACGTAGTCAGAAAGAAGAAAACCTTGGACATGCAGCAATGCCTCTAAGACAAAGGATGAACTCAAGTCTGACCTTATCACAGCTCATATTTTTTATTTTGTTTGTTTACAATTACAAGAAAAGAGATTACTGGCCTTGTCTACTCTTGTGGTTGCTAGTATTTTGTCTGCACTTGTTACTTTGTCAGCATCACAAAATATTGAAGATTAGTCCTTCTAATCAAAGCTTGCACACCTTCCTCCTATTGTAAATCAGTACACACTCCAAGAAGTTTGCAGCATCTCAAGTTTTTTTAACTTTTTCTTTCACATCTTACACTGTCATACAGACAGACCAAGAGCAAGCAGCAGTCAGACCACCTGTGCTGACAAAAATCCTGGAGGGGGGAAATGGAGTCAACTCAACTTCCTACCCCCACTTCAAACAGCCTGAATACAAGTTAAACACAGTCCCTTCTACTTGATTTTCATCATACACATGCTGAGCTGTGCCAGGTTTCCCAGTGCAGTGGAGCCAGTGGACAGACAAATTCTGGCTTTATCCCACCCCATTGACTCCAAGAGGCCTCCACACAATCTGTCCCCTGAAACACATCTGGCTACAATCTCTATTTTTAGTTATGCCTGACGAATCTTGAACTGCTGATACCAGAATTTAAAGAAATACATGAAAAACAGTATTTTCCCTTTTAAAACACTCTTCTCCTGGGTCTCCTAGAGATAATAATTACTGTTCTGCTCAGCTAGTGCTGTCATTATTTCGCTCAATAAAATGGATCATTTTAAACTCTCAGGAGCATGGGAAGTGCCGCTGCTTCCTTGTGTAAAAGTAGGAATGTGTCAGTTTTGTTTAGCAAATATAATATTTAATGTCTTTGCACTTGGCATTCAGGATCAGTACTGCACCAACAGCAAGGAGGCAAAGTAGACCCTACACATTCAGACTTCTTTTAAAATAAATTAAGCATGTAAAAAAAATCCCCCAGGTAAAAAGCAAACCTAAAAGAAAAGATTTCCCCAGGAACATTCAAAATACAAAAGTCATAGCCAAAACTATTTTAAACATTCTGATTCTCTGTTATGCTGTCAGAAATTGTACCTCACCACTGAATTAGTGGTTCACATAATTTCCACTGCAGTTGCCAGAGGATATGGCTGGATCTGACAGCTTTTAACTTAAGTTGTCAGGGTAATAGCCCACACCCCACAGGAAAGTGAGGGCAGTGAAGCAGCCTCAACACACCATGCTTCCAATAGTACTCATGATTTACTCCCCAGTTTTAGTGACTACACAGTATTACATGTAAAAAAGCCTCCTTAATGGCCAAGACTTTAAAAGTATCCATGATCTCCCAAGTTTATTAACTAGCAATAGGGTTGAAAAAGCCATAGCTCTGCAGTGATGAGTCTGTGCCAGGATCACAATCTTTGCCTAGTGCACAGTAACACTTGAAATACTATCCTGATTTTCATATATTTTTTTTTCAATCTAAAGCCCTAAGAACTCTGGTCCTCACAAGGAATATTCCATCCCTAAATCAAAGAACCCAGCAGACAACTCACCTCTCCAGGTGTCAAAAGAAGTCACAGTGGTTCCTTTGCCCAGAGCTGGAGGCCCACATGGTGCCATATGTTGCTATCATGGTACTTTCACCTAGGAGTATGTATGGAACATGTCTAAGAGTACAGATGAGTCTCAGTCTCCTTGATGTTAAAGTCTGAACTGGCTCCCTATGTTCTAAAAATCTCTTGGTATACAGAACCTTATCTCTTGAATAGATATATTGGTTTGGTTGCTGTTTTAAACTACATAATTCATAGTTCATGCCCTGGCAGAAAGAACCTGAGTAGGCAAAAAAAATAAAATAAAATCTGAAGATGAAGGAAAAAAACCAATTTGAAATAATGAAATGTGGGAGCAGCCTCTATCATTCCCCCTGCAAATCTTCAAGTTTCTGTTCAGAGGAGGAATGTTTCCATCCTTCTGAAAAAGCTTTGGGCTCATAGCTCTTTGGATTCCTTAGATCTTCATTACTCTTTAGTAGGCATATGCAGAAACCTTGCTCCCTTACACTACCCCTCATGCTCTCCTTTAAGTTCCCACTGACAGCCTAGCATAACTCCACTCCTCAAGACTCAGCTGGCACCCAGGCTAAGTATTTGGCTTGCCCAGAAGAGATTCAACAGCAACTTGTAAGGATTGTGTGCCTTATCACCACAGTCCCACTCCTCTGGGGCTACAGAAAAAGTCCTTAGGAAAAAAGGGAAGAAAAATATTGAAAGAAGAGAAAACCCCCTCACTACCTTCAGGACTCCTCTTCATCTGCTCAGACTTCAGGCATACAATTCAGCCTCATAACAAAATGAAACATGGGGGAGAATAAAAAAACTCAAGAAGCAGAAAACAGAGGAGAACAGTGGACACCAGATACTTTACAGATCTTTCTCACTATGCTCTCCTATTTATTCAAAACTGGTGTGTAACACCTGAATGTAATTCTTCAGCCTGAGGACGACATAAGCAGCACATTTTCACACCTGATCCTACCCAGCTGGGCTGGCTCCCTGACAACAGAAGTATTTCATCTTACTGCCTAACCCTACTACATCTGCAAATACAAAGGAGCTGCCATAAAGGGGTTCCCACCATAGCAGAAGAGGAGCTGGGGGGTGAAGAAGAGGGGAAAAACAATAAAAGCAGGTCTGCTGCACTCATGCTTGATATGAACACACGTGCACACATGAAAAAAAAGATCTATCAAGAAGATGAAGTGCCTCAGGTAGGGAGTCTTGCTGCAAACATTACACAGCCTGCACTGGTACCTGACTAAAAGGGAGCCTGGCAACAGAGCTCAGAGGGACTGAATTTGGACTGCCAGCAAAAGCACAGATCTGGCAAGCAAGCTTGGGCTCTGTGTCATGAATCCGCATTTTCAAGATTAGTGGGACCAAAAATAGGCTTGGAATCACACTACACTTCATGGAAGAGTCTTACCCAACTGCAGAGCAAAAAGGTCATAGAAGCAGGCAATAGATTTTGAGTCCTAAAATGGGAAAGAGTGGGGAAAAGGGTTCTGATACTTTCTGCTTATTCTTTTTGTTGTCGGGAAGATAAAAGTTTTTCACTCTGATGCTTCTTTTGCAGCATTGAAAGTAAAGGGTATCCCATTTACAATGCCTGGGCAATTACCACAAAACCTGAGGCCTTGATTTGGTAGTTTGTAAACTTCTGTGTTATTTTCAAAGTGGATTTAGCATGTGGAAAATAATAATTAGTGATAAGTCTCAATAATTTAATCATTGCTCACAGATATTTATTTTTTTTATTTAAGCAAAATAAAAATTAAAAATTGCTGTTCCATCTTAGGCCTAGAATCCAAGTCCCAGAGGTCATCTAGTGAGCTCCTAGGAACCTGCTGGGGTACAAATGAGCAACCTGAGATATTAGAAAAGGTAAATACCCCAATGTTTAGAAATGAACAGATGTTCTTGAACATCCAAGTCCCCCACTGACTTTGGAGGGAAAAAAGACAGTAGATGAAAGGTTGCATTAGCACCGACTTTCTAAATCTTCATATGTCAGGGTCTCTGGGGTTCACTGAAGTTAATGAGAGCACTGGGTGCACAGAAAAAGGCAAGACACATCCCTCTGCAGCTGTGGGAGGCTGTGGCCCACTCACCAGTTTCCTGTGTTCATTTGTTTATAGAATAGTGCTTAGGTTAGTTCAGGAGAGAGTTCCTCATTTCCTCCTCCTCCTTCCCCTCTCCCTAACCAGATGTGACAATGTTACAATATTATTATCCTGTCAGCACCGCAGGGAGAAATACAAGTAAAATTCAGGGTGAAAGGATAGTCAGAAACAGATCCAAAGCCGTACCTTTAAGGCTCAATAGCCCATCTCAGGGAAACAGAACCCTTTACAAGCTGGACTGCGGTTTCATTTAAAATGTTCATGGGAAAATGATTACCGACAAATTTTTGAGGTCCTGTTGTGTGCTAATTCCAACTGAAAGCCATAGGAGGTATTTGCAGCCAAAAGATGGGGTGGAACCTGTGGGGCTGACAAGGTAAATCACATCCCAGACTGGAAGGAACAGGCTGGGTAGGTTTCACTGTGCCAGTGTTCTTCAGCCTTTCAGTGCCACTGGGAAAGACATACCCACACTGGAGTCGCACTGTACAATCCACTGGCTTACAGATTTTCCCTGGCAAGTCTCCCAAAAAAAGACAAGCTGCCTGAGCTTTCATACAGACAGGGAAGCCAAGGAATGATGCACAAAAGGGAATGAATCAAGCAAAAGAATCAGAGGAAGGAGGCTGCTTAAATGAAATACCATTAAACATTCACAATATATAGAAGATTCCTTTTCACTGAAAGACTTTTGCTTCAGTTTACCATACTGGAGAAGTCAGAGATATAGCATTTATAGAGCAAAATTCAGAAGCAGGATACCTCTCTCTTTCCTGCAGCTTACCAAAGTGTTACAGCTGCAAAATAAACTACCACTACCTCTGCTCGCTATATGCTACAGCCAAAAGCATGACATAGACATTATTCATCTCTTCCAATGGTACAAAAGCAGTCTACAGCTTTTCCTTCAATGGGTAAACTGAAAGATACAGAGTCATTGCAGAAAAGGCTATTATGCATCTGTAGATCATTTTCTTGGGATTTATTTTCTCTTCCATCCAAGGACAGGTAAATAGAAAATAGAGACAAAGGAAAGATTTTACCCCCAAGACACTAGTCCTTGAAAGTAAAAACTTAGCAATATCCATTCTGCTTTACCCTTTGTCTTTTCACCCTAAAAATCCCCTTCTGGCCTACTAAAGAGAAATTTCTTTTGTCAGTCTATGGGGGACCAGAATGTGCCCTAAAGTCTCTAGAAAGTGAGAAGAGCTTTCAAAAATACTGTGTGACATATTGGTGAAAAGTACAGGTTTGTCATGTGGTAAACAGCCATCCTTCAAGACTTCCAGCCAAACATGCTGGATTTGGAGGACAGCTATCCTGCTTATGGGGTCCCAGCGAGAGCAGCATCATGTCCTTGCTCAGCAATGGTTTCTCCTGGCATGTAAATGGATCTCTACTGGGGCTGTGAGGAAGTAATTGAATTCTGAGTTCATGTTCATTCAGCTCTCTGGGACTGAACTACAGAAATAGTTTTAAGCCTGAAGGTGGTTCACACACAGCACTGCAGTCCTTTCATGTGTCAGCCCTGCTAAGCCGCCGATCACGGATCTTGACAGACCCATTAATCCTCAGTGAGCCTCACACAGGAAATCATCCTGCTTCCTCTCTGTAAAATAAAGCATTCCCATTTTAAGGGAAAGAGCGTTGTTGTGCACCTCTGCAGCTAAATATGATGTAATCAGCAGAAGAGCTGTATGGACTGACTGACAGAGCGTGGTTGGAACAAGGAAGGGATCCAGGATGGCCAGCTGCACTACTGGTTAGCAGGAGTGAGATGACAGGGTCAGCTGACCTTCTGAAAAGGAGAAATTTGGTTGGACAATGTGGAAAAAGCCACACCCAAGAGGTCTTTGAAGCAGTTCCTACTAGGGCTAAGAACCACATTGACATCAGTGTTCTACCCATGACAGCTGGGACCAAGTTGAAGAAGCCTAAAATTGGCAAGACCTAAACAAAAAATGCAGTATCTACAGTGGTGATAAAATAATCAGAAAACATGAAGAAGGCTCAAATGTTTTTCATTGTAGACAACTGCACTATAGCTGCTCTGAGTATAAGCCCCCCAAAATTAGCAGGAAGCTCTCAATTGTTCTCCATCAGTCAAGAGAACTGATTCCAGGACAAGAGCTAGCACTTGGACATTCTCTCCCCAAAAGCAAATTTCTGCCAGCTGCAGCACTTCTTCTCTCTTTTCCCTCAAAAAATAGGCAGTGCAGATGTACCTTTGTTTGGGACACAGGCAAGTTGTTGCACTTTACAGTAATGCCAAGCTGCAATTTGATCACAAGTCTTCTGCAACCCCCTTTAGCTGATCTGCTTTCCAGTCTTGTCCTACAATCCATGAAGCAAGCCTATTTGTAAGGAAGCAGACAGAAACAGAGCTCCAGCAACAGCAATGGTCACTATTTTTGGGAACAGCTGTCACAGCCCAACTTGCACAAAGTTCACATCAGCAACAGAGGAGGAAGTCATTTTATTCAGTAGAATATCCAGCAAAACATAACAGAAATTAGTTTATTCCCAGAAAAAAAAAAAAAAGTGAATCAACTTTCAAGGTGTCTAACAACCCTGTTGGAAAAGAGTTGGTCTCTGGAACACACCCTACACAGACTTCCCTGTTGCAATCTACACAATTATTTGTCTGGTGAGTTAATACAGTGACATGCTGCTTTGCTGAAGTGTCCCTGGCTGCCTTTCAAGCTCTTGAGAGACAGCAAAGATTTTGTTTTGATTTAAAACTATTTTTCAGCACCTCTATGTTGGAGTGACCTTATAAAAGTGCCCATGGAGTCCTTTGACTGTCTTTTGTCTGTGCTGTGTGACACAGACACTTAAAGGAAGGAACTAACATTAAATGCTGACACTCAAGTAGGGACTTCTAGCCTTTAAAAATGTTACTTCTTTTTAGCCCACTGACTTTTCCTGATGCTTTCAACTTACTATTTTTTATTTTTTAAAAAGGCTGTCTTAACCTCAAATTTGAATTAATAGGTCACCAAGGAATCTAATACTATGGTAAAGCAATGAAAATATCACTACACAATATAGAACTAAAAGAAGTCGATAAATTCTTGACAGTATTTATATTATATATATACTATGTATATATAATATATATATTATGTATATACATATATATTATATATAATATACAATATATTTTATATATACTATGAACATAGTATATATAATATACAATATATTACATATATACTATGAACATAGTATATGTTCATAAAATCTTCAAGCTTGGGAGATTCCCTTAAAACAGGAATATCATTTTTTTAAACAGAAAAAGAAAACTCTTTTCCAGGGCCCATCTTTTCAAGATTAAGCAATTCCCTTCCTCCCATTCCCCTTCTATTTTAGAAGTTTTAATGAAATCAAGTATTGAAAATTTGTGGTTACACAGCAAAGATATCCAATTGATGCCCCATACAGATGACCAGAATGTAACCATGAACTCTGAAAATTTACTTGATTAGTTTTACCAACAAATGTCAGAAACCTCCATAGAATAATCCTATTCCTGCCAAATTCCACAGAGTTTCCACAAAACATTATCACTGAGATTCCAGCAAACTGTCCCTGTTAAATAACTCAAAGTTGACCTGATAACACAGAAAATATGGCACGTGATTGAAGCTGGATCTTTTGATGAAACAATAAATCAAATCCACTGTAAAACAGTGTTGGTAAAAGCAATGACCTTGCACAACAAAGGACACGGTAGAGCTTTCAATGCTAAATGTGTTGGGAAAAGCAGGAATTGATAAAAATGAAAGTTGAAAGCCTTGTAAGGAACCACATGGTGGCAGTTCAAAAGTCTAACCATCTTCCTACTTAAACAAGGAAATAACTGTGTATAATTGTTGACTTTGCTGATGGCGCTCACAGAGGGTTCTCTGAGGTTTGCTTTGCAGATGAGGAAACTGAGTCAGAGGGACTAAGAAAAGGGCCAAAAGCCACAGGCAAACTTTACTTTCAGGGCCCAGTTTATCAACAATCCCCTGCAGACACCTGGCTTCATCACACCATGAGGCCTCTGTAGTCTGTTAGATCTAAAATTTTTTCACTATTATAAAGCAAGGAGGATTAGATCTGTCTATTTTTTCAAAGTATGTGTTTGTTCTGAAGCATTCACATTCTTGCAGTAAGAAAGGCTATGAAACCATCACAGGGAAATGTTTTTCATGCAGTCTAATATAATTTCTGCACTTTGAAATCAGATATCTTAAAATATGCATGTGTGCCATCTTTCAGCATCCAAAACCATGCAAAATGGCACATAATCTGAGATTTTGGCAGAAGAATCATGTTTCATCTTGCAGCTTAACAATAGCTTAGAACTGCTGGTACTCTGCAGGGAGCTCAAAATCTTGTGTAACACCACAGACAACAGGGTCAGGAGATGCCACCTTTCCTATCTTCTGCCTTCTCTCCAGGACCTAGCCCTTTTCTTCACCACTCCACCAAAATTCTTCACCAGACTCCTGACACAAGAACCAAATCAAATACCATCTTCCCTTCCAAAACAGCTGTTATGCAGCCCTTGAAGAGCTGTTAAGGCTCAGCTCTAACAGAGGAAAGAGAACTTATGGGCTCCAAATGCTCAGGTAAACTGTAGGCCAAATTCATGGATTTCTGTTTACATAGACTCTGGAATTTATTCACTTTCTCCAGTTAGCTGAATAGCTCTTTTAGGAAGGGGGGATAAACTCTTCATCAAAATACTGAGGACCAATGCAGTTCAATATGTTTCAAAGGTAGATTTCTGTTCCATGAAGAATGGGTCTGTCTGGCTTTAGAATTTATCATTTTAACACTTCTTGCTAATAGTATCTGATTTTTTGAGCTCTCCAGGTGCAATGAGGCCTTCCAAATACAAGATGCCATCTTTTTCCAAACGGAGCAAAAAGGTGTTAACAGCACCAGTCACGGGATATTATATAATAAGGTTTTGTGGTGATACAATAAAATGACACAAGTTCTCATGGAGGATTCCAGTGGACACTGTACAAAATCAAAGTTGACGTTCTCAACACACTGTGTGCCATCATAAACAAGTAAGGCAGTCAAGTATCCAGTTACCTTTACTGAGTCATGAAAAATAACCAGTCAAAAGAAAGATCACCCAGATAGGCACATTCATTTCCATCATGCAGAGCAAAATCCAGCACATTTTCTATTTATGCAAGTACAAGTATAGTCATTGCCTTGACTATAACATAATTGTTTGCCTAACCTAGACCAAATAGACTGTGTAGCTCTTTCCCTGCAGTACAATAACCTAAACCCAAATCTGGATAGACCTGCTTAACCAATGGTCCTCCTGCACACATCCAGTAAATCCAAAGTCTCAATGGCTGCCCCAGTTCTCCTTAGCTCCTTGTTTTCTGCTCAAAATGCTCATTTTCTTCACTGTAGGAGTAGTTTATTTGTTCATTCCTTAGCACAAGAATGATCACACCAAGTCAGAGCAGATAACCAACTCCCACCACCTCCAGCAGTGACCAACAGAAAAGTCCTACTGTGTCGCTCTGTTGGGAACAGTGAGAAGAACGACACAGGCTCTCTTGTGCATTGAACAGGAGAGCAAAGTTTATCATTCTTGATCTTCTTTTATAGACATGTTCGAGAAAGTCGAGAGGTAAAATTCACATTGGTCATTAAAGCAACACATCATCATTGGTTAAGTGTAACATCACCCCTGACTGTTTCCTTAAACACCACTTGCAAAGATTGTTGTCCTTTACCAAGGACTGTTTGGATTCTTTCTCCTGCTTTCTCAGGCCAGAATGAGAAGCCTGTGACTTAGTTTCACACAGGCTCTGTTCCCTTATTTTTTGCATTTAGCATCCACACTACTGGAGGATATGAATATGAGACCAAGACATAACTAGTTTCCTACCTCATTCTCCCAGCTTCAAGAATTTTGGCTTACAGAGGACCCAGATCCTTCCTGCTTCCCACAGCTTACCAGAGTAGTAGTGATTAATGAAACCAGCTGTGTAATCTTCTCCCCTGCATTGCAACTGAACATGACAGATGAACTTGAGCAGGCTTTCAATGCCACCCAGCATAGCTAATAGCAGCCCAACCACATCGGTCGTGCCCTATGACAACTCTCTCCTCATTCCTCCTGCTACCTCTCAGACACATCAAGGAATGTCTCCTGGATAGACTGAGGCTAGGGAAACTTGAATTCAGCCTCTCTTCTGCAGCTGGTTTCCTGTGCTAACATCAGCAAGGAAATTTGGGATCCTTTTTTTGGCAAAGATAGAGGCTCCTACACAAGCTGAATGAGACCAGTTTGGAATATCTCTAGAAGAGCATGTTTCTCTCCACCGAGTCACAGCTGAAATCCCCTTTGAGTCCTAAGCCTGCAAAACAGCATAAGGCACTGTGCTAACTCCCCAAAGCTGCTGAGGAGGAAAGATATTAAAGCCTGCTCAAGCTCAGTTATGGTGGTGCAGGGGTGTGTAACTAGGCAGCCTTCCTTGCCCTTCCAAAGGCAGATGTGGGGAAGGCAAAGTGAGGCAGTGGGTGGCATCTTTGTCCTGTGAAAAAGCCAGCTCTTTGTCATGCTGCCCCTTTGCCACATGGCGAGCAAAAGGGCTCTTCCCTTGTGCTCTTGGGCCTATAAACACACCATTGAACTACACCTGTGCCTCACCCATGCTGGCTCCAAACAACACAAAGCCCTGATTTTGTCCCACTACCACCTCTGTGTTTGCTCTTTCCTAGCCATGTCCAAAGTCACAGCAGATAAGCCGTTTGCCATGCTGGGGTGGGAGTGGAACAGCAGGGTGCCAAGGGAACAGGGGAGAAGGACTTGCTTTAAGCTCATTTCTCCTCGTCCCTAGCCTTGATGGAATTGTATTCTGCACACACACTGAAACATTAGCATCGGCTGATTTGGAAAGAATATTGGAAATGAAGTGATGGCAGAGTAAATGTCAATGCATTCAGTGTGACACAGTGAGCACCAGATCTTAAACAGCTTCATCATTGTGGCATTTACTGTATCCTGAAATAATATTAATCCCACTGTTGTCCTTCTTGATGGAATCATCCATGAATATGGTTTATGGGACTGGCCAAAGTGCTAATAGGTTAAAAGAGCAACCTATCCAGTGTTCCACTAAATTAAGGTCGCTTCATGGGATTTAATGAAACAAGTACTGTGTGGGATTTCAAAGGACGTTCCTGTAATTCATGTCTATTTAGGGCTCCTGCTAACCAGAAACCTAATTTCTTTGAGTAAAATAGGTTTTTGTGAAGCCTGGCCATGTGAAAAAAGCTTTAAAGGGCAATAATCAGAAGACCTCATCTGTAACACTTTGTTATTTCAGATGAGTGTTTTGAAAGTTTGGGGGATGGAGTTATTAAAAAAAAAAAAAAAGAAAAAAAAAAGAAAAGGGACAATGAAAAAAGCCAGTCTGCAAATTAATGAAAGCAAATGTATTACTGCTATTTGTCTCTCAAAGATGCATGAACAGTTAAAGTGAGATCCAGACAACGTTAAATTACAAATGGTGTAGACACCCAACCCCCAACGACACTTAATAAGCCAGATACCATCTCACAAAATAAATAAGTAAATTTGCTCCCATATTCCCAGTGAGGAATTGATGCTCAAAAATTATGGGCAAATGGCATCACCTAAGGCCACTGCCTCAGAAATAGACCTGTATTTCCTTCCCCAGTTCTGTATGTAAATGATGAATGAGATGATGAATGACCCATGAAATGAAGAATAGATATGTCACCAGAGACAGCAAAGAGAATAAGAGAGGGATGAGCTTTGTTTACTGAAACTAGAATTTGGTTGAAACACCAGGGGTGATATCTGTTCCTGTAAAGTTGGACCTCTAATGACCACCACAGACAGAAATTTTGACCATGGGCAAAAATTCACAATTGTCTCGAGGGAACACAAAGCATTTTCATACTTTGGAATCTACAATCAGCTCGGTATTCCCCAGAAGTCCAAAATAAGCTAAGAATCAATAGCCACACTAAATTCCTAACTCTTAGATCTTGTGTCATGTTTTCAAGATTCTGGAAATAGACTGCAATAGCTGTACTCAAGCCAAGGACTAATCCTGACAGGTACTTGACACGAACACATGCTGTCAGAAAAAAAGGAGGAGGCACGCTGCTTGTATTTTGTACCTCGGGGACTCATCCCAAAGTCTTGAAAACTTCTACTGCTAGTGCAGGCTCTCTGCAGAAGCAAAATCAGTAACTTCAACCACATCAGACTTCTGCAATCTGCGAAATAGCCATAGTTCTGCAGCCCATGAACTCAGGCCCAACTGGACTCCGCTACAGAAGATGCTGCAGGGATAGCAGTTACTTATCAAAGAATCACAGAATGTTTTACATCTATGTAATAACATATGTACAACATTTTGTTTCAACCCTCCTGCCATGGGCAGGGACACCTTTCACTAGATTAATTTGCTGTGGGGGTCCATCCAGCCTGGCCTTGAACACTCTCAGGGATGGGAAATGCTACTCCTCTGCTTTCCAACCTCCCACCTGCTGCAGGGAGGAGATGGCTTCTCTTTGACTCTCCAAATATTTTATTTCCTATTTCACCCCATCCAAGCAGTAGTTCTTCAGTCTTGATAAGACAAAATTATCACACTGCCAAGAAGTCCTGTCTCTGACTTGACCATAGAATGTAAGAGAACGCTTTCAGAAACTTCCTGAAATCTAACATACATAATTTTTAAATCCAGCAGTCCGTGTTACCAAAAGCAAAAGGCACCTTTAATACCTTGGTAGCAGAAATCAGTGACAATATCTGGGAAAAGTCTCTAGATTAGCTCCAGATACAGCATGCTCTGCCTGCCAGCCACCACTGCCTCTCCCCACACCTGCTTTGGAGGTACGCTCAGTCCTGACTCATCAGGTGTGCCCAGCATGGCACATGGAGATCTGAGGCAGCTGTTTCTTGCCAAAAGGAAGTTTTTCCACGTGTGCCAAAGGGACAGCCTGCATGCTTATGTGATTTCTCACCTCTGGAAGGAATATGGTTCCCCCAGTCTGCTGCCTTCACACGGACTCAACTCTAACGGCAGTCAGGGTTAAGGGTTACAGAAATTAAGTTCAGAGACAGGACAGGACAGGTGGCAGTGAAGGCTGTAACTTGAAAGAAGGTTACCAAAAAAAATGTCATTTCAAATTTTACTTTGCCATCTAGGCAGAATACTCAAGTCACACTTTAACCTTTAGGGATCTGACCTAGACTTTGGGTTTATATCCTATGAGGCAGGGGCTGACTGGAAGCAAGAGCACCATATATCAGGTCTGCCTGACAGAATGAAACACACAGCCATCACAAGAAGAATAAAACCCTCTCTTGAATGTGTCTGCATTGTAAAAGAGAGAGGGAAAAGCTTGATTTATTTAAACAGTACTTAACTAACAATAAACACTATGAAACGAAAACAAACTAATGCTTAGCCATTAAAGCATCCATTCAATAGCCCATCTGTCATATTGTTAAGACCTTTAGAAGCTGTTTAACAAAATGTTAAATAAGATGACATTCAGCAGCACAAAATGCTTGACTGGCTAATGCAACAAAAAGGAGCTGGCCTGCTGATGTTTGATACACTGCTCTGTGCTACAGGCTGAATGCACTGGAGCACACGAGGGGGCTCCTGGGCTGTCACTTTTTATCTCAGTGAGCAGTGCCAGAAAAGCCCAGATTCACCACGAGCCAGTCTCAGCAGCATCATGCTGGATGGAAGAAGAGAAAGAAAATCCCAATGCAAACATGGAAAACAGAAAATAAAAAGTACTATATAAGAAGTAAAATAGGAAGCAGAGGCAACAAATTGGCTAATGGCAGGAAAAGGGAAGAAAGCCCCAAATGATCATATTCGTGGTGACCCATGCGTGTTCCAAATCTAGTCTGTGGCTTTTCTCTCAACCACCTCATAACTTTTACATTCAGCAATAATGATGGATGTGGTATGAAAATGCTCCACATTGGCCTTGATAGACAGTTTAGTAAATATCTAGCAACTTCAGAGTTGGGTGCAGCCAATTCAAAGACACGTGTAAGTTTGTTTGTTTCTTATATGGGAACAGATGTTTTTTCTCTTTTGAAAATAGTGACTCTCCTACCATATGACTTTTTAGGAACTGATTGCATTGATGCCAGAGGCTTGTGCAGCTCCAAGTCTATCACCAGGCTTAAGGCAATACAACTAGGCAAGGGAGGCAGTTAGTTGGCTTCCTGCAGAATAGATAGATTGAAGAATAGATATTATTTTGCCCTGATAAAAAAAAAGCCTGTTTCCTAAAGAGAAAAAAAATCCTTTCTTTCAAATCTGCAGAAGGAAGAAAAGGGATAAAGTATTCAAGTTTAGACAAGTTACAGTTTTCACAAGGCACAATGGACATCTCTACTGTCACAGATGATGCTCCCCAGCCCCAAGTGTCACTAACAAAAACAGGAATATGTGAAATATTTGCAATATGGAAATGACTGATAAAAATAAGAGTGCAATTTCATTTTACAGTTTAAATCCTTCCTCTGGGATTACAAGTATGAAGCCTTTATGCTGGTATCAACACAAAGACACCCCTGCTAGTAACATCAGTACAGGAGCACCTTGTCAAACTCTAGGGCAGAATGTCGTAGCCTAGAGAGCTTACGGATGTTTTCTCTGACCTTCAGTGGTAGCAGGATGAACTAGGATTAAAAGTAACCAATGTTCCCAGGTAGCTTAATGATTTAGAAAGTAATCCCTCTGAAAATATACTTTTATTCAACTGTTATTTAATACACCAGAACTGAGATATAATAGAGAACAGGAATTCAGTACATGTTAGCACATCTAGATAAACACTGACTGACAAATGCAGAGACTGTACCATGGATGCTAACAGATATTAAAATTGCAAGCCCTGCTCCTGCTGTGATTGATAAACAGATTTCTTACCTGCTATGAATACATAACTAAGAATAAATTTTTAAAAAACCCAAAAACACTGTTTTCCCAGCCTTAAGTATATTCTTAGAAAGAGGGGAGAAGAAAAGGAAGGAAAAATCCCAGCATGCTACACAATGCTGGCTCTAGAATCAAATCATGTTCCATGAAGGTGCTGCTCTCACATGAGGCACAGTAAGTACAAAACAGATGCAAACACAGCTTCAGCAAGAGTGACAAGGAAACCACACAACGCTTTTTCCTCTCAAATGTCCTCCCACAGCCTGTTGCCTCAGCCAGACCTATTCCAGATGAGTAAGGGAAAAACAAGCAAGACCACAACAGTGTTTTGTTGATGACATGAGTAAAATAACAGGGTACATGTGTATATATATATGTATATATATATGTATGTATATGTACCTATATATATTTTTTTTTAATTATTTTTTCTTTTCTTTTTTCACTGACATTATCTTGGCTGTCAGTAAAGAATACTTACAGTAGCACCCCAGAATGATCATTTTCCAAACTAAGAGCTCTAAAGGTCAGCCTTCAGCTATACCAAATTCAACACAACTGTGACTCTTGTCACCACTTGGGAGAGGGGGAGGGGTTCTTCAGCAAAACATATGGCAACATCAGTTTATTTTATCACATTCCTGTATTGTTTTGAAGTGAGAGAAGGCTTGTAGAGAGAGAGACAGTATCTTTTATTAGACCATCTATTATAGTTTGTTCCCTGCCCTTTTAAAAGTAGTTTATTTTATGGGTTAAGGGTGACTAGAGCAGAGAGAAGAGCTCTACTGTGGTAGTCACAGACAAGAGCAGAGAAACAGAGATAAAAAGGGAAAATAAAGAAGAAATAAAGACAGACTGATCATTTCAAAAGCTGGCATATGAAGGTTTTATTAGAAACATACTGGCAGAGTGAGAGGAAAGAAAACAAGGGGAAAAAAGACTCATCCTGTACAATAAGTATCTGACTGTATAGACTGACTCTAAGAGCTAATCCAAAACTCCAGCCAGGTCAGCAGAAGAATTCTCACAGATGCCAGCCCAGCCTCTCCTGTAAGTTACATAAGCATGTCTGTGAATGTTCAAGTGAGAAAAAGGATTTTAAAGTCTATTTTAGACTTTATAACCCTTATGGTGTAAATTATGTAGAGGAATGCCAGCTTCTGACACAAAGGAGAAAAGAGCATTGTGTTTGCCTTTTTGTTTTTTCCTCCATTTGAGGAAATACCTCTGCACTAGGCTGATCCCCAAGATACATACTGTAACATATCTATATTATATAATATATAATATATACAGCAATCAAACCTTTCTAACTCCAAGCTCACTTGAGTAAACCACAAAAGGAGACAGGAGAGTGCCAGCAGGAGGAAGCTCTGCTGCTACAGCACCAGGGAGATCCTGGCTTCTACTGCAGATTCCCTGCTTGTATGATCATTAGTTAACTTCAAAGAAGCAGCTGACAGCCTTCCACAGTGACTGAAGAAAGCTGAAAAGATCAATTACAAAAATGATTAGTATGCAAACTATACCCAGGTTCTGCAGCCAGCCATTCCTTGAAAAGGGTATCAGAGACCAAACAAAAGGATAAATAAATAATCCTAGTCTCTGTTTTCAGCAGAAACAGCAGGCAAAAAGAAACCTTTAGGGGTACTAATTCTATTGGAAACACACTCCTCTTTTTCTATCAAATATATTGCACTAAAATTTAATGAAACTTTAAAACCTGAAAATAAGAAAATCTATCCCATAAATGGATAAACTTGCTTCCTTGTCAAATAAATCATCTGGCTAACCTTTCTATCTCTTCCTCTTTAAACTGCTCTCATCCAGAGTCATCATGAACTGTGGTTTCTGTTCCAGGGACACAGTAATACATTGTGGCAATGTGCATACCTGCACAGCACTAATATTATGGTATTGGAGTTGTGGAACTCGGTGGTATTAGCAACTTTGCTGTAAATATTGTTTTCAGGGCCCTACAACATAGATGTCAAAAAACAAAATGCCAACTTCTCTATAATGGCCCGTTTCCTGAAACCCTGCCAATGTGCTCAGTAGTTTATCAAGAGGATTGTGCCCTTTGTAGCAATTGGTGGGTTTTCCCCCCACCCCAGAACCACATCCATCACTCCAGTGGCACTGTAGGTACCATTTAATCAGACTGCTGCCATCACCCTGACCAACAACGTGTCAGGTCACATTCTGACTCTTTCAGTTTAAGCCAGTACTATTGCCTTTATTTTAATTCTCCAATTAAACTGTAGTTCTGACTCCCATTGGTTTGCTTTCAAATAGAGAGATAGAATAAATGTTTCTTAGGCTTAGCTTTTCTCTAAATACAGGAGGAAATCTGGTTGATAAATGCATCAGGCAACTATATTCCTTACTAATATGAACTAGTGCAGCTGCACTAATAACCATGGAGCTGCACCTTTAGTAACAGCAGAGGGTCTGGGCTATAACACCTTGCTTTTTGGGGCCAGTAGGTCTCATCAGTCCTCCCTTAAGAAAAAAAATAAAAATAAAATAAAAAGAGAGATTGAAATGTAAAATCTAAAACTCAACTACTATGACTGTATCATCTGATTCATCTTTCAGGCAATTTGTGTGTGATTTTTAACCTGAAGTGGGCAGGGATTAGCGTGAGAGACAGCTACAAAGCACACAACAGGGCATTCATCTAGGACACCATTTGATTCACACCATTTCAGATTCAGAAGGACACATGCTGACTTGGTACACTGCCTCACCCTTAAGACTTTAAACCAGATGTGCAGCAACTGATCAAGAGAGCCTTTTCCCAAGCCTGTTTCTCTCTTCCAGTTGAACTACTTGTTTTAGAGACAGGTCTGCTGAAAGGCTGCTGAACTACGCCGTTAAGGAAAATGCAGAGAGAGGAGCTGCGTCCTTGACTGAAGCAGAATCTGTTGTATCCATGTCGGCCACAGAGAAGCTGTGCTGCTGTTAAACAGCTGATTAGTTTATTCTGCCAAACATCTGAGAGCATCATTAGTCACACAAATGGTTTGAATTATGATCAAATGAGCTGAGTAACCTGCTGCCGTGAGACTCCATGTGTCCTGTTTTCTCAGGTCTCAACATGTGTTACCCAGTGAGAAGCCATGTCTCCTGGCTCTACTTGATGGCTCATGCAGGCCAGGGCTTAAAAGTGCCCTTTTCATCCTGAGGACAACCCTTCCTACTGAATTCTTTTACCTGAAGATTGCCCCAGTATAGACAAGAAGAATTAATGCAACATTTTCAGACATCTTTTGTCACTGCACTATCACACACTCTTTTTGATGGCAGGCATAGAGATGTGCTGCTGTCTATCTTTTTAAAAACAAAATTAAAAGCCAGAAACCAAATCACATTTCCCTGATGATTTGAAGCTCAGTGGTGATGAAAAGGAATGAATGAAACTGGTTTGTCATTTTGCTAAGACAGGGCCAGGCTGTCTCTACCACAGAGGGAGTGCCAGCACACCAGCCATGGGATTTACCTCCCTCCTTTGCATTTTGCTGCAACCAAACCATTTATAGCAAAGAGGCTCTGACAGAGATCAAAATACATCAGCTCAACAGAAAAAACATTAAATGCCAGTATTTCAAAGCATCAGTCCTCCAGTCCTCTCTCACTTTTGAAGGCTGACACCTGCTGTGATAATACCCAAGGGTGAGTAAATCCCTGTAGTCCAGCAGATGAGAGATTCTTGTATAAGCAAAAACATCAGTTTCAAATTATATTTCCTCTACTGGGTCGCTAAACTCTTTGCTCAGAAACTAAAGTACCCAGATAGATTCAGGCAGAAATGTGGGAATCTCCCATATGTATTTCCTTTTGTCCTGTGAAATACCTTACCAAATAGGAGTTATTCTGTACAGAATCAACACAGTGGAAAAAATTCTTCCTGTTCTCAATTCAGTGACTCTGAAATATTTTATCCTGAGATACAGAAGAGTGTTTCTGTGCACAGTCTTCCCCAAAATTATAGCATGGAAAGGTATCAAGAAATATACAGGCATATTCATGAAAGGTTTGTAAGGATAGCTACAAATCAGTGTGTTCTTTCTTAGTTTTACAAATTCTGAAATTAGGAGTTTTTTTCTCCACTCTGGGAAAAAAAATGGTTTATAAAGCCTGAAGGGGAGAAATTACAGAAATGCACTGCTGCTACCAGGAGCAGCTACACATTTAGCCAGGACTCAGCCACCAGGAAGCTCCACAGTCAGCACTGACAGACAAGGAATAAACATCCAGGTTCATTCCAATTAGTGACCTGTGATGATTTTTTCTTTCTCATTCCTGTTCCCAGACACTTCCTGCAGAGAGCACCTGAACTAGGGTAGAGCCAAGCTAGAACTACAGCAAGCACCTGCTGAAATGCTACAGATGTTATTTTGTATCATGAAGTAAAAATCACAACAAACTCTACTAGCTTCAGTAACACTGAGGGCAAGATTTAATCGTAATTGCACTCATGGGTTGGGATTGTCTAAGTGGGAAAGGTCTTCAAGTGAAACAAGTAGTTTCAGGAAAAACATTTCCATTCAAAAAAAGATCTCATTTATTCCTCTTAGGAGACTAAAAACAAAACTATCCAATTCCAATGGAGATATACTTATTTGAGTTCATCTGAACTACTGCAGTGCCTCATGGCATTCCAGTTTTCAGCTATGCCACCACTGACAGATCACACGTGTAACATGTACTGGCTTGGAAAATATATTCATTAGCATACTGATAACAATTAACATAATACAAAATTACCACTTTTCTTCTGCCAGGAATCCTTTTGTTGAAAAATATGTTTACAGATCATGTTTTGTTATTACAGCCTGACATAATGTACTGAGGGAGGAAGTATATCACAGAGGAATATTGTATTTATAACTTCCAACAACTGTAGGAAGACAAGACAATGCCTCAGTGGGACTAACACCTGTAGGCTCCCAGTCAGTGAAATCAATTGACACATTCTCTGCCATAATAATTTTTCCTATTGTTGATGAGGACACACTTCACAGAAAATAAAACCACTGATCTTCATACTCCAGATTACCACAGGAAAATATTGGTTTTCCCTACTGAGAGACTGGCACAGTTAGCAGCAGCTCTCTCTTGCACAAACTCACCCTCTCAGATTTCTCACACTTTCATTACCCAGCTCATACAGTTCACTGCAACTAAGATATGATTGTTTTCATTAATTAGAAGAGATTAGCAATGCTAAAGTCCTCTCCTGACAGAAGTAAAGGCACGATCAACAAAATTATGCCTGCTTAAATAGGGAGTTAAAGAGCAACAAATGCCTTGCAAATTTGCCACTGGTACGTTTCCTGCTCTTGCTGAGTGTTATTATATTTATGGATTTACTGTAGCTTCCAAGATGATAACTGCAACTCTTGTTTTTATGAAAGGACATCTGGATCAGGCACATATCCAGAATTAGTATTCTTGCAGCAGAACTCCAGCGTCTGTTCCATATGCTATTGTATCTTGTATATTGACTAACTTCCAATAGAACTGGATTTTTCACTTTACTACAGTGCTGTTTGAGTGCTCATCAATATGTTTCTCCACTTAGAATTCAAAACCCTACTCAGCATTAAGAAATACAAGCTTTTTGTCCCAAGAAACCTCTCTCTGTGCAGTTCTGTACACTGTCACAGTCTTTGCATCGCTGTGCTCACAGACAGCAGACATCAGTTTTTGTCTGCAATGGTCTGTTCCAAAGTTTCCAAATGCAGTCCTAAAATATGGGGGAATTTTACCATCAATAATCTGTAACTCCTTAAGGGCATATTTTCCCTGCATAACATTCTTCCCTGTTTCCTTTTTGATGCGTCTGAATGACCTGGAGCAAATAGCCAGTCCTAAGCAGACTGATAAATTAGCAGTGTCTAGATAGAGAATACAATACTGGGGAGAGATTACCAACAGAACCTCAAAGTAAATAATTTTTATAACTTCCCTTGAGTTTTTTTCTAACCTTATAGGGAAGTCTCATTACATTTCCCAAACTTCTTATGTTCCTTTACAAGTTTCTCTTTTTAATCTGGCAAACAACTGGCGTATTCCTTGCTTTTTATCTTCCATTTTCTTCAGCCTTTCTGGTTTGCCAGCATAATTTCTTGTACTCAAAAAGTTTCAAGGACTGGAGTTGAAAGTTTTATATAAAGAATGCCTTTCAGCATGCAGTAGTTCTATAAATTAAGATTCTCTGCAGACAGGTAAATGTACACATGTTCTCCTTTTTGAACTGTCCTTTTGTTCACACATTCTCTGTCTAGTAAAGTTACTCCTCAGCTTTGTTTTCTGCTTTGCACATAAAAAAAAAATATTTTGGCTTCTGGGGACTTAGGGATGTTATCATGTTAATGTTGTTTTCCACACAACATCCATTATTCCACCACATATCTACATTCATCTGACACTCACCATTCTGTCCTAAATGTGGTCTGAAACACTTTGCTCCACGAACTGTTCATCAACAGTTCATCAAACTTCTTATCTTGATCTCACACTCTGTAAAACAAAACTTACAAGTGCTTGTGGGTGTATTGAGGAATTCAAATGGATCAATGTCACACCTACATCTTGTCTCTCCTGCTTGAAGACAAACGTAAGAAAAATGTTTCATTTACTCTCCTTTTCTTTTTTTTTCTCCTAGAAAGGCTTGACACTGAAGGAAATTTTTAAAGGTATTTTCAGCTCCACCAGGGATTTTGCTGAGCAGTGAATCATAAGACATTTATCTTCTCACCCACATTGTGCAGTTGAAGTGCAGCTTGTCTTTTGGTCACCAAAGTGCTCCCAAAAGATTTCTGAAGTAGCTTGTCCACTGCTGCATCACTGTCAACCAGAGCTCCCCCCACACCTAGAACCACGCTGTGTTGTGACTGTACACAAGGAAAACGTTGTACTTCCTTTGGGCTTTCCATCACTTTCTCCCACATGCCACTTTTATGTATTTTTCTTCTTACCAGATCTTTGTCAAATTTATTTCCATTTGCCTCCCCCAAGTGTTTTATGCAGCCTGCCTACTGCATGCTTTATGATTTCCTCCCCTTTTCACTGTACACTTCTCTGCCCTCTTGACAGACAGTCTGGGAGTGGAGCTCATATCAAAACACAACCAACTAATCTTTCTGCTGCTTTCTTTTGTCCTCAGTAAAAGACATGCGCTACACACCCCATACATTGATTCCTCTTGCATCAAAACCTCCTAGTAAGTGTGGGAGTATCATTACAACTCCACTTTGGGCTCTACACATAGTCTATCAGCAGCCAAAACCCCAAGATCTGTTGAAAATGTGCACTCACACACACACACACACTATCACAGCATCTATGGAGACCAGCCAAAACTTCCAAACTAGCAACTAACTCTGGATGTCTCTAGTAAGATTCCTGGCATGTTGCTCTCCAGAAGCTGAAGGAAGGATGCCACTCACCTTCAAGTTTTCTCAGCCCCATCACCTCACCCAGCGAGAGCTTACATGACAGCTGTTCCCACCAGAACTGGTTGTGTTTCACTCTTCCATCCTCAGGGAAAGCTGAGGGTCCGTGATGTGTCTCATCAGCTTCCCAGTCACCTTCTGCATACTGGTTTTGCTAAGGTTTGTGGCTGCATTTTTTTTAATGTCTTTTTCAAACTATTGTTTTACTTGCCATTCTGTTTTATTATAATTATCACTACAAGAGGAGTAACTTGGTTAATTGAAACCTAGAATTCTTTCACTGCCTTCCAATGCCCATTTAAAAAGCCAATGGTTAAATATTGCTTGTCAAGGCATGGGATGGTTTTGTGGAGCTCACCATGCCTTTTTGACCTTTTTTTTCTTTTTTTATTTCGCTCTGCACCTTCTGAGGTAAAAAGGCCTGCAATGGAAGTGTTTTCACCTCAATAGGGTGGGTGAAAGGCTTATGTAAACAATTGTCTGGAAAGAGGGTCCTTGACAGGTCCCATGCTGTCAAACAACAATTGTGACTTCTTGCATTTCCAAAGTCACGCTCAGATGGTTTCATCTGAAACCCTCTGGGTAATAGTAGCCTTTTGAGGTTATGATATCTCTGGATGGAATTCAATAAAAGAAATTCACTTTCAATTGAAGCCCTGGAACACTGCCAGACAGCCCCAACAATGCAATACCTCTCCAAAGAAAATTGGACTGATCCCCCCTCCCATTTTTTTCTCCTCCCCTTTCCATTTCTCTCTTCAAATCATCATTCATGCTTTTAACCTTGTTTGTGGGCTCCTTTTTTTGATATATTTCCTCTCCCAATAATCTTGGAATCCTGAAGCCTTAAAAAAAAAAAAGAAATAAACACTTGAGACTGAAACAGTAGTAGGCAGTAGCAGAGAGACACAGACTCCCACAGTAGCAAAGACAAGTCATGCTCAATAGCTGACCTTTGCCATGTGTGTGAAAGGAAACAGGATAGAACTCTGCTCTGGGTGAAGGGGAGATATTATTACAACCACCAGCTTCCTTGTGAACAAGACTCATTAAAGTACTTATTTATTTGTTTAGTTTAAGGAAAGAGAAAAACTCACAAAAACTGTCTCACCTCCAGAGGCAAAAGTGTTGGCTTTTTGCTTGGGCTGCCATTTGTGATGACTTGGGGTTTTTTGTTTTGTTTTGGTTTGTTGGTTTTTTGTTGTTGAGTTTTTTTTAATTTTTGTTGTTGTTTTGGTTTGGTTTTTTTTTGCTATTTTTCATTCCATCCCTTTTTTCCCCTGGATTTAGCAGGCCTTGCTAAATCTGTCTGTCTCTTGGTTTTAATCATCTAAACAGATTAAAGAGTGGGCATAGTTGGGAGGCAGAATGGGAAGGGAGAAGATGCATAAATCTTGTGAAAGTAATAATTTTCTTCAATATTTTCTTCATCAGTGATCCACCTCTTGAGCTATTACTACTACATGTGATTTTCATTTGATTTCCTGTCCAGTCAAATGGGCATAGGAAATGCATTAAAAAAAAAATACCCCATGCCTTGGAAACAGATCTTTCTGGCAGATTTTGTGCTGAAGTTCCCTGTGGTTTGCACTTGATTCATATTGGGCTGTAAATCCCTTCTTTTGCCTCAGCTCTACAATGATTTCTTTTTCTTACATTGGCTAAGACTTCAAAACCAGTGAAGTAACAGCAATGTCAGAGTTAAAAAAATCTGACCTGTTTCCTCTCCCTACAGCATTATTTGTCTTTTTATCTCTCCAAAGCTCACAATCTACACAGGTTCAGGTCTGGTCAAGTGTCAGCTGAGAAAACAGGCATGGGGTTGTTGGGGGAAGAGGGTCATTTGTTCTGTACATGGAGCTTTCTTCTGATCAGCCACATCAAAAGAATGGCAGGAGATGCTCAGACACTGTCTTTTCCAAGAGAGTCCAAATCAAATTCCTGACTCACAGGGATCCTTGGGATCCACTTCCACTCTCAAGAGAGCTGCCTGACTGTTGGCATCAAAGCTAAATCTGAGCACATGAGTTTATATCCTGCTCTCATTTCAGATCACTTCTTTCTTAACTGTTTTCCCTAAACTGTTCTGTACATACTATTAAATCGATGGGATAGGACTCATTTATTGCATAAGAGCAGCTCCAGCTAAAATTCCTTGCAAAGACTTACACAAGTTCAGAATGCCAGCATTAAACACACCCAAACCCCGGTGTTTTACTGCATAAAGTTCTTTAGGTCTTGTGCATACAAGCAGATGGCAACTCTGGGTAAATTTGCATCCATAAATATTAAGTAGGGATTACACATCCCTAACATACAAGATTTTCCACTGAGTTTCTCACAAGCACAAGGAAATTAAACAACTGCTCCAAGTTCACCAAACAGCTCCATGACAGAATGAGGAACAGGTCTTCTCACTTCCCCCCTCACACCCAGTCCTGAAAATGTGTCACCTCCTTAAAGTGAAGGCTTGGGGTAAAACACAGTCCTAGGGATTAAGGTCTAAATCAGGTACTGAAATATTTAGGTGCATCTCATGGTGTTAGATGAAGGGAAAAAAAAATAAATCCTCCTAGCTAGCAGTCTATATGCTCTCCTTTCCTCACTGTGTAAATAAAACACATCCATGTTCATCTGAGTGCAGTGGTAGCTCGTGGAAGCACGTGTTGCTGCCCATATATTTCCTCTGCCTTTGCTCTCCCGAGTGCCAGGCTTGCCTGTAGAACCTATTTGGGCTACATTTTCTTCTTGTCATTGTATTTAGGTTAGAGAGGAACATCAATTCTCTTCTCAAAAGATTTACAAAACCCACACGCTTGTTTATCTTTTATGGATCAGCTGTTGCTCTCCAGGAGAATTTTTATCTCTTTTTACTTTTGTAGGAAATACTATTGATTCACACATGAAAATATTATATTCTTACTACCTGCATAATGCATAGGAGTTTTCAAGGACCAATATTAGAAAATTCTTTTTTTAAAAAATACCAAGTTTGAAATCACTGCAGAATTATTTTCTGAGCCTTTTCAGTATTTGAAATATTTTCACTTTGCTATGAGGTAACACAGTTGATTCAAAGTTCTCCAGGCAGAGCAGTTCATGAATATCCCATCAGCATTCTTCCTTTTATTTACACATCTTCATATGAATTTTCTTTTCAAGAAAAAACAAAACCCAAACAGTTGTAACAGACATACAAGGCAACAAATATATTTATGCTTTTAAAGCAATTCAGACATCTGTAGTCTAATAATCAACTTTTTCCTGTAGCAAAAGTAGAAAAATATTCCTTGAAGAGTACAACAGAAGGTCTAATCTGCAAAAAAATTACAGACATTCTTAATTTTATTCTTAAAAAAGAATTTTTGCTACAAAAACAACCAGAATTTTTCATTGCTTTCATAGATTAACAGACCAGCTTCCCAGAAGTAAAATTTAGATAGTGCTGGTGCATACTTTGGAAGAAGATATAGGATAAATCCTGAAGCTTAGCATCACACAATTAATAGTCCTACTTACCAAGATGAGCATACTCTCTTCTCTTGCCAGCATGGACTTAATTTGATTTGTTAATCATAGTTTGATATTAACAACTCTAACATGGATATTGCTGTGTGAGGATCAAGACACTTCTTTACTCCTATATAATTTATTTTTTTAATTTTGGCATGCCTTATTCCAATTGACAATCCAGGGTGCACTATAAATCAAAATAAACACTTACATGAAATGGCATCCATATTGCTAACAATAAAAATCACAATAGCCCATGAAGTTATAAACAAAGATCTCGAAACTGGACCAAGAATCTAATTTTTTACATCCTTCTTCCTTCCATAATTCAGGTTCCTCTCAAATAAGTTCATTTCATAGCTGGGAATAATATAAAGCCTTGCTTGGAATGTATAACCTTTACTTTACCCTCATGAACTAAGACAAACTCATTAGGAAAGCAGAGCTGTGAGTTCTAAGCTATTCAGAAGCAGAGAAGTTCAGAAGAAAATCATTTTCCTTTAGCCAAAAGAGTCTGTGCTGACCCAGAATCCTGGAGAGCGGTGAAATTTAGTTGTAGCATACAATGCTAGTCCTAAAATTTAAAAATCTGAAAATTTTGCAATGAACAGAACTTTATGGAGTACTAAATTAGGTGTTTTAGCTGTGGTCATGAGTCATTTCATGAGAAGAATTCCAATCCATCCCCCAGATGTCATGATATTTTTTTAGGGGATTTTGTTTTAGGAGAGTGGATTGTCACTTTGTGTTCCACTAAGTTCTCTCATTTTTTTTTTGAGATGGTCACTGCAGCATAGCACTAAGAGAGGAATTTATTATTTTAAAGTAGTGCAGAGAGTGCCCCAGGTGACCTTGCAAAGTTGTTGGGAAGATTAACCAGGATATGCAGTCATATGGCATTCATGATAAAGAATAGTGTTAATAAAATGCTAGATGAGGAAAGATGTGTGCCACTCCAAAAAAAAAATCTCAAAAACACATCTAAAAGCCCAAACAAAACACTCAGGTTCCATAAGTATGTAAGACTTCTGTGAGAGAATGCTTATTTTTCCTTCAGATTTTGACAAGAGTATGATATACCTCTATTTTCCACTTCTTGAGCCATGTTTAAGTCAGCCTTCCTTTCTGCACATGAAAACGTGCTGCCCCAGAAATACTGAATTCAAGGATAAAGTGCATTTCAGTTGTCATTTCCATACCACAAAGCTTACCATCTACTGGGAAGATATCACAAAAGACAGCAAAGAAACACCCAGTAAGTAAAACCAAGATCAAAAAATCATGTTTTACAGACAGAAGATACTCAAACCCCAGGAAATTTTCATTTTGTTCTAGAAAGACAATCTGAAAAGAAATACTGCAAAAGAAAATCTACCCTACATTATGAACTAATACTACACTGAAGAGTTTTCTGTCCTATATTGGTGGATTTGCCCACTCTTTTTTAATTAATTGCTCCTTCCCTATCAGTGCTGTAGGGCAGAAGAGATTTCAGCTGCACCTGCCCACAGACAAACATCTGTTTCTTACCCAGCTGTTCTACAGGAGTAGAGGGCCTCTAGACCCTCATTTTCCCTCTGTGCTTCCACTACCATCCCCTTTTCAGAGAACAGAAGCAAACAGCAATTCCAGGAGTGACATTATGGTCTCCAAGGTGAAAATGAGCCAGCTAACAGCTCCAAGTATCTCTCAAGGACTGGGGAAAGTACTCATCGCTTCTACCACCACCTTCTGCTTCTGGAAACAGATCTTGTCACAGCCTGGAGTGCTCTGGGGCCAGAAGACTGAAATTACAAGTTAAAACTTCTCATAATAACACAGAAGTAGAGAAACTTCCATTGGAAATTGTACTCAAAAATCCCATGGCATTTTTTAATCTCTCTCCCATACGATGATTCATCTCACCACCTATCCAAAATTCCATCTTCATTCTTTAAATTTATTAATCAATCCTCCCACTAAAAGACAGGTGAAAGTTTCCCATACAAAAAGTCTTTCATATAATAACATTCTTTGCACAAAAGAGTTTTAATTTTTTTGAAAAAGACAAGCATACAGGCAAAAGCCAACAAGTACGACCCACCAGGATGAAATCCCAGCAAATCAGAAAACAAAACCAGCAAGCTAACTAGAAAAAGTGGTTTTACATCCTATAGCTACTCCACTGTTGAACTCTCCGCCCTGATCCACTAGGATCCTCAGCCTACAAGTGACCTTCAAAATGTAAGCCTGAAAACAAAGATTTCCCAGCACAGTGGTTGCTGAAGATGTCATTTAGCACGGAGTTCCCAACATACCTTAAATGCAAGGAACACCCTTCCCTTGTCTTGTTTATTGAGGGTGTGTCAGGCAACCACAAAGAAGGCAAGCAGGAAAACTGCTTTCCAATACTGCTGGGTTTTGGGTTGTTTCCCTCTTTCTGCCACCACCACAAAATCAGAATCACAGGTGTGGTGCATCTGGAAGGGCAGCTGTGGGCTGTTCTTCACATGGAGGACTTCAAACCAGGGCTCATGTGGGTGTACAGGGGGAAGGAGGAGGGAAATAGAAATGTTTGAGGAAAGAAAATTAAAAAAAAATAAAATAAAAATTACATGGATTAGAAATGCAAGTTGAAGATGAAAGGTTATCCTTCCCTACTTATTTTATTGTGTTCCTTCTGGCTGGAAAACTCTCCAAACTTAATTTTAGTAAACTCATAAAACAGGACCCTAGGGATGATACTGTACTCTGTGCAACCTGTAAATAGCATGAATAACTAACAAAAAATTACAAATTACAGGAAATTCCACCTAACTGTCTACTTGTGGACAAATATTCTAGTTTAGAGATTAAGTAATATCTCAAGTGGACCTGAACTCTGGGCAAATATTGTGACAAAGACATTGTTTTCTTTCTGATTTTACTTTACTTGGGTTTTTTTTTTATCTTATTTCTTTATAAAAGAAGTTAGGGCAAGAAAGGAATCTGTATTTCATTTGACTGAGGTAGCTCAGCTATATGAATATGAACTAGTCTCAATTCAGATACAATCTGAAAAGTATCACTTGGATTCAAACTCACTGTTTGCTTTACAATCAACCAAGTTTGAAAAATAAATTGTCCAAGATACTATTGTAATATCTCTACTTCAGGGGGAAAGTCCCCAAAATAACCTTCAAAGACTCTTTTTACAAGCAAACCCAGCCATAAATACCACACTTGAACCAAGAATCAAAAGCAGAGATCTCTTGAAGTCTGCCAATGCAGAATGCAGGCAGAATCTGCCACATATTCCTGGGATATCCCTGGGGCTGCCATGAGACAAACCAGGCTCAGAGGGTCCTAGGATTACTGTTCTGATTTCCCAGCTTAAAGCACAAGAAGCCAGAAAAATATTGTCTTTCTATCCCTCCTCTACACCATATTAAAACCCATTCCAAATTACTCCTGATGACAAACTTAGGATTGCCTGCACTTGTCTGGTTTTCCTCCATTTACAACAGACCAATGGAAAAGAGAAAAAAATATGAAGTAGCAGCCCACATAGTGAGAGCCCATCAAGAGTTATATGATGCTGGAGATGGACAGCTACAGATATTCTCCTAAATTCTGGGAATGGCAAGGAAGGCTGGGTGTAGTTTTGCTCTGTCCACTGGTACATGATGTACTCTGTGGAAAGTCATGGAGCCAGACCCAGGGAATGTGGGTGTATCAGGGTTCTTATCAGGGTTCTCTACCCAAGGGGCTGTAGCACAGGGAGCAGTTTCCTGCTTTTCCTTCTCGTTGTTTCCAGGATGACAGCCAGCACAGAGACCTTCTGTGCTTCAGCATCATGTAGGGCATCTGTGTTAGACTTTACTTCTGTGGTTCTGAAGAAGTCAGAGTCACTTTGCCACTTTGTTCCAAGCCACTGGGAAGGATTTAACCTGACATTGTAGAGAGCAGATATAAGGATCCAGCTGCTTCTTCAACAGGAAAGGAAGGGCAGTATTCTCTGGTGGATAGCTCCTATTTAGGTACCTCAGGAAAGGGGAAAAACCTCCACAACTTTCATCACCCAGGCATTCTAGCTGGTACTGGCTTATTGAGCAAGGGAATTCTTGGCTTTTGCCTGCTTGAGAAAAATACTGCTGCAAATGGCACACAGCAAACACAGAGAGCCAAACATTCATTGGAAACTGCTGCCTCTTGGTCACTGATGTAAATCCAGCTGCCTGGGTCCTGCATGGCACTGCCACCTATTTTCTCAGTTGTCACCACGTGGTTCTCATTCTGCCAGAGAATGTGACTGGTGTGAAGACTGTGCCCTTTCTTCCAAGCTTTTCTGCGTGGGCTTGGCCAAAGCATAAACAGACACATTTAAAAAGAGCAAATGGAAGCGATGCATCATCTGCAGCTCGCACAGGCTAACAGCCAAATTACTCTGTTTACTGCAACTTCTGTGCCCAGAGAGGTTTCTTTTGTTCTTAGAATAGCATCAGTCACTGCAGAGTGGAGATACAAGGGAACTGAAGATTATATATATATATATATATATATATATACACATATATTTTGTCACAAGTCCTGGTGCATGTACCTATTGTTCACTTTAATTACAGATTTAATTGATTTGCATATTACAGTACTGCAGCTTCTGTAGACTGATAAATATATCAGTATTGGATGTTAAATAAGAATATTAAAAGGCTCCTCTAATGCATAATTTACTTCATGGCAAACAATCACTTCCTCTCAGATCATCACTATTGCAAATTTGGAACCTTACCTGAAAGGCTTTTCCCTAATGTGTTTCCTAGTAATTAAAAAATTAATAAAATATGATTTACATTATGATGTTTTAATTCAAGTTGAGTAGCAGCGTGGGAATGTGCTATTTTCTTAATTGAACAAGTATTAAAACTTGGAGGTGAACATAGCAAGCTCTGAGTTTGAATGTATTTATTTTAATTTTGTTACTGATCTAACAGGTAACCACCTCGGATTCCCAGCCCAGGTCAAGACCTCACAGGCCAGAAACTCTGCAAAGCTATCATAAGGAAAATGTCCCTGGCATAAAACAGCTTGCAAAAAACCACGTGATGGAAAACAGGAAGACAAAACCCTGAGTATCATTATCCACACCTTGAAAAGCAGGGATGGAGATACAGACTGCTGGAAGTCACAGTGACTTAAGCCAGGGAGTCTGAACTGTGGCAAGAAAATGGAACTGAACTCTATTAAATTTATCAGAAGATATGATCAATGCTTACAAGGGGAATATTTCTGGTACTAAAGGTCTCATTACTCTAGTGGAAAAGGCATGACAAGACCTCATGGCCAGGAGCCAAAGCCAGGCAGGTTCAGAGACGTGAAGGGTGACCATTTCTAAAAAGGGAAAGTAGGCCATTAGAGTTCCAGCACTGCTACATAGAGACTCAGCAACCTCTCCAGCCCCTGAAGGCACTGAAATAGAGCTAAATGTCTGCCTAAAAAGGCAGAGATTCTGTGCACCAGAGTCACAGGCCACTTGCAAGAATCACTACTCATATTTCACAGTCTGGTCATACTCAATGTCAAACTCTTCAGATTTTGACTGAGTCAAGAGCAAACTTCCAAATTCCAACGTTTTATCTCAGCTACTTTATCTCATAAAGATCACATAGCTACTAAGAAGAAGCAACAGAAAGGTACCATCAGCAAAAAAAACCAAAAAAAAGTACCCCACAATCCCTTCTTTTCAGCTGGGGAGAAAGGATCTCCTTATGCCACTCCCTGAATTTACACAGTGAAGGAGGAAGGAGACACTCAACAACACCATCACCTTTGAGAAGTGGCAGGGAATCCATCCCTGAGGTACAAACCAGGAATTAGCAGATGCAACCCACATATGCCTTCCTCATGGAAGGAATGGGAAAGCCCTCAACAAGTCCCAAAACATTTTATATATTTATATATTGCCATTGCAATAATGTGACCAGCTGGAAGAAATTTTAAAAGAGCAAGTTTTGGAGTCTGGTGGTGCTTTTTTAGGTGGTTTGGTTTGGGGGTTGTTTGTGGCTTTGGGGTTTTTTTTTGTTCAATTGTATTGGGTTTTTTCCAGGTGCTTGTCTTATAACTGACCTTATGAGCAAAGAAAATTTTCCAAAAAATGGCTTCATGATCTGCCATTCATGCACAAGAAAAAAGAGTATGTGGTTTCTTTCAAGACAAGGTTTTGGGCAGAGCTAGTCTTAAAATATTGAGTTAACTTTCCGCTCCAGTGCCTTGCAGCTCAGTTCTAAATAATGGCCAGTGAATGAGAGCAGGCAGAGAAGAAACAAGTTTTAATTAGCTGTACAGTGAGTGTCTTTGTCCCACAGATAGATTTGATTGTGTCACTGATAACCTTCACAGCGTTTGTTATCACATTACACTGTGCCATTCTTCAGAGCTGAAGACATTTTCCACACACCCCAAACAGCCTTTGCAGCAGTGAAAAAATCACATCAGAAGTCCCTTCCAGATGCTTTGGTGGGATTCTTCTGTTTGACTGAGTTCCTTCAACTGGGATGAAGCCAGGAGAGCTCAGTGGTGGTGCTGCAAGCAGTGAGTGATACCAACACAGATCTCTGCCAGTTTGGTGTTTACAGGGTTAGTTTGTAAACCTGTTTATGCAGTTGTATGTGGCACATGAAGTGCTTTACATTAATTCCTGAGAATACCATCTGGTAGCTATAGACCAATGTGCTCTGCATAAACTCAGGCAAGAAATATCAGCACTGATACTACCTGACATGTTGTGAACTTCAGGCATCACCCACTTTAATTTTACATACCCTAAGCTGTCACAGAATTGGGCAAGCCATGGAAAAAAATCCCTCAAAAACAGAGCAAGTTGTTTTGGCCATGACTTCAGCACTTCCACTAAATTGTTGTGCACTTTTGAGAAGTACCCCTAGTACTGAGCTTCACTTCCCTTGCTACTGGCTTGCATCAGGTAAGGAGAAAATCAGAATCTGTTCTACAATAGCATTGAGAGGAAAAAGTGGTTTTGATCTAGCAGAAGGCTTTTTATACAAAGGTAAGTGGCCTTGCAAATAAGCACAGGCAGCCTGGATCATTCATTTCCAGTGACTGCACCAGCCAAGAACGAAGCCTTCCTGCTGTACTTAGATAAGTAGCTGTAATTTAGTGGGGCTCAGACAGCAGTCATTAACCACAGGATTCCTTCTCCCCTTCCAAATCAAGGAAACAAGAAACTGCTCCACAAACTGTAAGGTACCACAGATGAGATCCTCACAGCCCACACACAGCTTATCCTGCAGGCGTAACTTCTCCAGGAGATTAGCTCCACTTCACAGCAGGACAGTTGAGGGCAAAATCATGCATTGTCACCTCATCTTTTCACTGCTGCTGGGATAGATGGCATCTTCACCGTGCTTGCAAGGAGGCTGGATCCAGACGTGTTATCTGCTGCAAAACTGAGGTGGTAGGCTTCAAACTTGGCACCATCAGAGTGGCAGGCTGCAAAACTATGTCTGGTGATGAACAGAGAATGAATTCAAATGTAATAATTAGCAAAAAATAAATTGGTAGTAATATAGACATATCCTAAAGCAGATGTGAGTCATATTTTGTTTATACTCATGGCTTCATCACTCCATTGGCATTGTGACATCCCTGGGGGAAGAAGAAATAGTGGCCAGTAAAACCCCTGGACAAGTCACAAATTTCCTGCACTCTCAGGTGCATATTCCTCTGTGGGACTCAGGGAAAAGGATTTTCTCTTCTATTCTGTTCCCTGTGTGTCCAAATATGGACGTACAAAGCAAGGAATGAAAAAGTTACACCTTGGACTTTTTATTTCCAAGCCTGTCCTGAGTTTTGGCTGCTGTTTATTCTCATGGCAACACATCATTTTACTTCCTCACACACCCTTCATAAGGCTGGGTTATTGTTGATTTACATATATTGACAGGAAGACTGGGCAGAAGTTTCTCCTCCTGGTCTCACCTCCCTGCTGAGGCACCCATTTCTCCATGGTTCCCACCTGAGATTCTCCAAATCCTGTTTTTCTGGAATTCAGTGGGCCACTAGCTCTCATAAGGAGGGGCCAGGGCTCCTGAACCAGCGGTGGCAGCACACACTCGTCTCTTGTAAGAGGCATCCAGGACAGCTCTTCTGAGGACAAGATCCTGCTCCTGCCAGCCAGACCTGCTGTTTCTCAGAGAATCCAAGGACACAGCATCTCTGATGGATGCCTGCTGGGTGCAGACACACTCCTGACTGAGCCCTGCTGTTGCAGGTAGCGCAGGGTGGTCCAGCCTCAGCAGCGACAGGGGCTGTACTCGGGTTCACAATTTCCCCTCCCACCTTGCTCAGCACATCCTGCCTCTCCCTCCCCAAACCCAGGGCAGCAGTGCCTGGAGAGCTTCCACACAGCAGCAGCAGCAATGAGGCACTGCCACAGACACCGTGGGCGCTGAGCCCCTTGCACCTCTGCCCCTCGGTGGCAACTAATTCTGCCCCAAAAACACACACCTCCTGTCAACAGCAACAGCATTTTGGCTCTGTGTTGGAGGACAAGTTCAGCTGCTGGAATGCTGTAGCTCACAGAGCTGATGGCCAGGGAAGAAGCTTGGGGGTCTGGATGGATGAGAGCAGGAGCTTGGAGCTGGCCTTCAGGCCACCAACTGGACCACGTGGAACACTTGCAGCTCACGTCTCCCATGGTGCCAAGGAGTGCAAGGCTGCCTCTTCCACCATGGATGTACTCACATCTGTGACACACACACAGCATCTGGTCACACTTTACAAATCAAGGTTTTATTACGAAGTTCTGTTTATGAAGCTATTCTGAATCACGATCCCTTTTTTCTAGACAGAGGTTTTAAAGGTTCACCTTTTCACGTGGCAAAGAAAGGAATTATTTTCCCCCTCTCCCCTTTCTTCATAGCACTGCTTTTCCATGAACTCTTCTGCACAGCTGTGGCTGTTCATTTGCATTAACTATTCTCTCAATCTTTCTCTCTTCCTGAAGAATCAAAAAAGTGTTCTGGAGAAAACCAGATTTGAACTGAAGTCAACAGAAAAGCACCAGTTCTGGGATCATGCAGCTCCTTAAGCATCAGTTTGAAGCTATCTGCCTAAGACTTATTTTAACTCCTTGGAGGAGACCTACTGATTGCCAAGACCAAATATTCATTTTCATCCTAGCACTATGCATATTTATTACTCCTTTTTTTTTTTTTTTTTTAGCTAGAAATTACCGTGAAGGAAAAGCAAAGCATAGAGCTAAGATCACAATTACAGCAAATAATTAACCACTCGGGATTTAATACACCTCTCTGCAAATGTTTCTCTCATATAAAGCCCTTTGGCACACTGACAAGTGAGGTAAATCAAATAGCAAAATCGTTTGGCCATTGCAAAGTGGGGGAAGAGGATTCAGCTGAGATGTAAATTCCAGCTTCAAACTGAGGAACACTTTCTCTCAGCCTTGTAACATCACATAACTTATTTTAATAATCTGAAACACCCTAAAAGGCATGATTTTGCAACATCATCTGTTGAGTGGATCCTCAGGAACTAACAAAAACTAGATTATCTTCAGGGAGACTGATTTTGCCAGTAAAAGTCGTCACGTGCTTCAGCCATTTGCATACACACCTTTTATTCAAATCCTGAAAAAGCTTTTCATTCCAATAGCAGAACTATTCCTGTTACAAGAAATGTTTTGCTGAAAAAATAGGCAAAACCACCAACTGCTATATTACACCTTGAGCTGAAGTATGAGTCCTCACTTACAGGAAAAGTTACTGGGAATTTTCAGACTTCTAGCAAGGTGATACTCTGAAACTCTTCTCAGCTTTAACACATTTCTATTATTGCAGAATAGTTCCAATATGTTCTTTTGTTAGAGACTGGACACTTTAAAGCTACTCCTTAATTATATAAAAAAATGTTTAATATCTCTTCCTCTCCTTTTTGCCCCCTGTCCAGTGGTTTTGCCATTTCTTGTATTGCTGAGTGAGCCTTTGTAAGCAGCACTTTGACCACACCTTTGGCTCTTTGCTTGATCTCTCCCACATCAGAACATACTGCTTTGGCCTTCAGAAACAACTTGATAGAAACTAAAATGACTTAAAAATATATATGGCTGCAAAGCATCAGATTAATACTGGAGTACAGGAATTCAGAATGTTATATTCTAATGAGATGGCAGGTGGTTCATGATCATGATAAATTTCATACTCTAGCTGACACATTTTCAAATGTTAATGTCCTCTAGAGGAATAAACTGTGTTGTAATGACTGGAATAATGGCTTCAAAGGTGAGCATTTGCCTTATGATTGTTTCAAACCCTGGCACTCAAGGTACATAGGTGTTAGGCTATGCACTCCACAAAAAGGAAATAATTAGCATCGTATAATGAAGAAAGACAAGGTTTACAGAAAAGAGCTTGTGAAGATCTCGGTGATGGAGAGAACAACCTCTTTCATCAGTGTGAAACAATAGCTAATCAAGTACTGTACATAACATAGCAGACAAGCACTTGCAGGCATCCCAAGAGCCACACTGTTCTGGATAATTGCAGCAAGTGTCTTGGTGGTTGTATGGTTTTGGCAGAAGTAAAACTCCTGTATTCTGCTTCCTCTCTCCCACCCTTTCCCCTCCACACACACTGCGAGCTGGTTTGCTCAGGGGAAGGAGCACAGACTGCACAAAAGAAGCAAGGAAGCAGAAAGTTGTGCTCTAAGTCCAGTCTGATGGCAGCCAGTAACCAAAGTGAGAAAGGCATGTGCTGGGAAAAAAAAGGAATTTCCATTTTTATGTTGAAACAAAGGATTTGTATTTTTTTTTGTCTTGTGGACCGTGGGCTCCTCACAGGCCAGGGCTGTAACTCCACACTTTCCCTTAATGCTCCCACATTCTCTGCTGACAAACATGGACACACTGAAATACTGGAGCCTAAAAACACTTGAACACCACTTCTCCTGCAGAAACAGCAACATTCCCTAGGCTTCCTTTTTGTGGGTATACAGTTCCCCCCCCAGGTATTTTCTCAGTAGCCAAAAGTTCCCCTGCAGAGCCATGAAGCAGCATTCTCCTCTAACAAGGAGGAGGCAATTCTTGGATTGTGGAATTAACCCAGTTTGCATCTAGTGATGACCCCATGGCCATGACTGCATGCTTCTGTCCTCTTTACAGTGTCTTGTGTTTTCACTGTCACAATAATTTATGCCTTCCCAAGAAGGGAAGAATCAACTGCTGAACAGCAGTCGTGGCCTTATTTGCTCAGCTATTGCGTAATCCTACCTTTGCCCCCATAACATTTCTTTAAAAGTGTCCTCTGTCAAGAGTCACTCTGCAATCAACATTGCTGGCCATGTGTTATTAATTAAGTAATTTTACAAAATTAGAAATACAAATCACATTGTTTTCAACCAAAATAACGATCTACCAATTATTCTGCCAACAGGAATGACTTGTGGCTTTTGGCAGGTCTTTTCCCTTTGGCCATTGTTTTCTTAGTTATTAACAAGGTTACAGTTGGTCCTTTTGATTAAAAAGCTTTTTGGCCAGAATCACTGCTATGGGAAAACAAAACCTGAAATTCAATATGCTTCTAGAATTCTTTTGAAATTCAATCTCAGTACCAATGAGGGAGGAAGGTGAGGGGCCACAGGGGACATATTTTGAGGAAAAAAAAAAAAAAGAAAAAAAGAGTATTTTGTTTTCACTAGTCTTCCTGTAAGGCACACACCATATTACTTAGGAGCTGATTGCAACAGCTTCAATCTTCTAAAAAATATAAATTAGGTTCATGGAGTTTACAAGCTGGGATAAGGCTACATAGTGAGGTGTATCTCCATGACTCATTCAAGCCACGTTACCCACACAGACCTAGAAGATTCTTTCAGTTCCTCTAAAGACAAATAAAATTCAGGACAACAGAATCCACAGCCTTCATGAACCATAAAAGAATTTATAAACCTATACAAGTAACTATCATTAAAAAAATTATTCTTTTTAATGTGACCAAAGCAACAATATAATTTAAGAATTAAATTTCAACACAGCACCTGATTCTGCTAAGCACACCAACAAAATCTATCCTTTAGTATTTAGCACTAAGGGTGCCATGCAGGAAGTTTCATCCTAGAAAGATTACTTGGAAGGTAAAGTGTGTGCAACAGGGTGGTGCTGGGTAAAGCTTAGTCTCTAGGCCTCCAGCAAAACTAAACTTCTCTGAATATGAAAGCCTAGAGAAGTAATGACAG
>NC_031770.1:7973118-7981391 GCF_001522545.3 Parus major | reverse complement strand
TTTTAAGAGGGGGTGCAGAAGAAGACCTGTAATTTGCCTGCCCCTTTCAAAAGGGGTTTTTCAAGCTGTGATGCTGTGAGGGCCAGCATCATAGAGAGGGACAGAAATGTGCATGAGCAGGAATATGCAAAAGCATAAAGAGCATTTCCAGGTTTCTCTGTGCTTGTTCCAGGTACCTCAGATTTAATGTTTAAGCAAATGTGTTGGGCCCTTCAGACTTGGAAGATTTTAAGGTTTGTGTATGATTGACTAAACAATTCAGAAAATGGTGCACAGGGGTATCAGCTTTGCAGGTCAGCAAAGAATCAAACTTTCCCTTCTCCATTGTTCTGCTTTCTTGCTCAGGGAGAGCAAGTGAAAATAAAATATCTAAAGAGTAACCACATGAAAACATAATTTTCAAGAAATAACAAGCTAGATCTTTAACAAGATAAACTGAAGGGGGTTGGGTATTATTTTTCCCTTTTGAATTTCTCCAATATTTTCACTCAACCCCATCAAGTGATTTACCCCAACTAAACATCTGGCACTGAAAAAGAAAATAGCACTATTTGTTGTAATTAGAGCTCTAGCCAACAGCACATTCCTGTAAGAAAGTTACTTCAGCAGCTTTTGAATCTCAGCCTTTGCAGTAACCCACCAAAAGTCCTGCTAAAGCTGCTGGGAGCCATCTGAGAATTTTTCACATCCTCAGACATGAAGTTAGAAAAAATGCCATCTCTTCTGCTCTGACATGGTGCAAAGGCCTGGGAGTGAACCAAAAAATTCCTTACAAAACACTCTTCCAGAGCCAGTTTGCTCATGCCATTCTTGGCTGGGGATGGGGAAGGAGGAGAGGGAAACAAGAAAATAAAATAAAATAAAATAAAATAAAATAAAATAAAATAAAATAAAATAAAATAAAATAAAATAAAATAAAATAAAATAAAATAAAATAAAATAAAATTAACCCATCAGAGGAAGACACTGGACAAGCAATGTTGAATGTTACCATTTTGATTGCAGAGACAGCAAGGCTAAAATTAAGTTATGGTGTACTCTTGCTTGACCTTAGAGGAGAAAGATCATGCATTTCAAGACTTCTCACTATCAGTAAGATTTATGCAATTCTGCACCAGTGACACTCACAGAATGTGCATCATGCTTGGCAACAGGCCTGCAATCCAGCTATTACTCCATCATGTATTATAACATAGAAACAGAGTCACACCTGCAAAGCCTATGACAAATGACATTTTGTTAACTTTGAAGGCTGCTGGATGATTTTCCCAGGTTACATGTCAGCCAAGCCTTTCAACAGTCTATCATGAATAGAAAGTCACTAAAATGTCCCAAATATTTCAGGGAGCAAATACTTCTCAATTTGTTAATGATAAAGTTCTATGTCAATTAGATGTAATGGGATAAAAATGGGATGTCAATTAGATGTAAATGGGATAAAAAAATCTATCATTAGAGATCCTAGGCCACACAAACTTAGAATGGTATCTCCCACTGCTTGTTTTGTCATTTCCCCTCTCTCTCTCATATTTATTTAATTTTTTTACTGTTTCAAGTGACTAGTTCAGTACACTTCTCACTATCTGCTTTCATGGCAAACAGTCTTTCCAGGCATCTCAGTCCCTTGATGATTTCATGGGATCAACAAATCCAACTGTGAGGTTTTACAAACATGAAAATGTCAACAGAAGAACATGGGATATAACAGCTCAGGTGCTTTCTTTCCAAATAAAAGTCTTTTTCCCCTCCCCACCAGTCTGTTTTGGGTGAGCTTCAACAACCAAAGCCCATTTGGATTGTGTGGGTGTGGGTGGACAGCAGCCTGTGCTGCCCATAGAGAAGGGATTATAAAACAGCTCTTTGTAGAACACATGTCCGTGTTTTGCTCACTGTGACTTCTGCTGTCCTGAGTAATTGCACTTCTCACTGCTCTGGTGGAAGGAGAGGTGAAAGGTGGGGGTTACTCACAAAGCTGAGCACATCTTTATTGGCTCTGCTACACAAAGGCTCGGGACTTTGAGCCAGACTTCCTCCTGAAACTTAATACAGCTTAGACCATGGCCTGCAATTGGATCCCACGAGTGTGCAAGGTTCTGCAGGCAGCAGATCCGGGTGAAACTCATCTCCTGAGGGCATTAACTGCACCCCACTGGCCTCACAAAAACCTAGGGAGGAAGACAGCATTCACCCCAGTCCTACAATTATTCCTCCAGCACCTGAGGATCAGGGAGTGATAGTCCTGGGGCACTCCTGGTGTGGGGAAACACTTGTAATAAACAGGAGGTCCCCCTTTTGCTTAGCCAGAAGCAGAAATGCCTGGAGCAAGAGGAAGGAGTCTGGCTCTTACTGTGGACATGCCAATCCATCAATCTCCACTCAAGCTTATCCTGAAGAAGTCATTGGGAGCACCACAACCCTTCACAGTTCAGCTGTCCCTTCTGAATGATACCCAGCTGCACATCAGATCACAGCTGATACAGAACACTGTCAGCAAGCTCCTGTAGATCCTCCCACAGAGCACAGGCTGGCCCTCCATGCCATCTCACTTCACATCCAGACATCAGAGCCTGCCCCTTGCTCAGCCACAGGGGAATTCAGTCAGGATTAAGCTGCATGAGCTGCAAAGTCAGAGAGCTGCCAGGTCTCTGTCGGTGTCTGTTGGCTTCTCAAGGAATCATTCTGGCAACATTTATAACTGTAATGAAAAGCTATTTGCATCTTGAAAGCAAGGAGCAAACAAAATTTTAATATTCTCTAACCACAACCTCTGGGGCCAGCTGAGGACATATTTCTCTTGCGAGGACTCTGATTTTGAAGACACAAATTAATTTGACAAAAATGTAAACAACCCATTTCTAGGGTACAGAAACAGAGAAATGCAGGTGATAATATGTCAACATCATGTTGCTCTTCCCTAAGGAAAGCCAGCTCCATGGGTTTGGTGCACAGCTTTGCAATTGTAAATACACCTACACCTAAGACTCATACTGCCTACATTGCTCTGTGAGCTGCAAGTTACATCTCATAGCACTTGGAAAAAAATATCTGAAAGCAGTCTGTTATGTACAGATGGCCCATAAAAATTAGTCTTATGTATTGTGCTGATTTACTTAAAACAGGCTGTACTATTTTGGATTGGCTCAGAAGGTTCTGCATCAAACACCATCACAATGATCTAAACTAGGTATTGATTGATTTATGTCCTTTTACCTTAAAACATACCATGTCAGGCTTCATCCATTAATTTTGTTCTGTTTAGGAGTTTAGGTTTGTGTGTGTCTGTATTACTATTGTATTTCAGCTACATGCCCTACAGTAAATAATCTTAATGATCAAATGACAGGCTTCATATCTCTCTGAGCAGAGTTCATCTGATTTATTAAAGTGACACCAGACATTTACTCAAGGAGTAAACAGAGCTGACATTATAGGATGATCTCTGAGGGGAACACTCCAAGGTAAATACTGAGGAGAAAGAGGGGTTATGCATTCCATTCCTTTGTAGCTCATGCCTGATTTTTTACTTTCTTATTTTTAACGTTCTTATTAGTATCTTTTGTGATCTTCAGGCAATAATCTACAAAAGGGAGCCCTTTTAAATAGTTTCACCTGTCAGTTTTAAACAGAAAAAGAGTAACTGGTTGAATCTGGAGAAGAATCTGGACAAACAGCTGGAGAAGCCCAAAGACTCTTTGTCTGAAATCAGTCTCAGTGAAACTGTGACTATTTGCCCTGCAGTGGGATCCTGCCTTTACAGGGGAGTCATTGAGGAGCTCTGGCTGAACCTCCTCATCTCTAGTGACTACTTAAAAATAGGATTGCTGCCTTTCATCCTCTCAAAACACCAGCCAGATTTTCTTGTTAGGATCTTGAGTTTGTATTTGTTAATAAGAGCAAAAGGAAACAAAAGGGAAGAGTGGAACGACATATTAAAAGTGATAAATCTCCCAGTCTAACCACAAGTCCACAGTTTTCTCTTATGACACACAGACAAAATGACATGTGGATTGGAATGACCTGACCCAGCAATCCTGCCCCCTCTGTGAGTGGCAATAAGAACCTCTGTAGCTCACTCTGAGCAGCCAAATTATTAAAAGTTATGATAAATACTCTGTTATTTGCATACAAAATAAGCCTTACCCTCTTCAAATCAGGGACAACATATTCTGTTTCAAGACCCTAGTCTGGTGAACATCCCTGCCCTCAAGAGCCTGAAAATGACACTTGTAGAAGTGAAATGCTTTCTAAACACACTGGCCAAAGCCAGCAGAAAAAGAAACAGATTACTGCTGGTTTTTAAATGACAAGCAAGAGCACGACAGAGCAAGATGCCTTTGAAGAGGGAAAGCAAAACGTCAGGGCCAAGAGGGCCACAAAGAACTTCTTTACAGCTTTCAGTTTTACAGAGATGATGGTCTGGTGACAGCAGGGAGAGGATGAACCCCCAGACAATGAAACAATACCCACAGGCAGTAGAGAAGGGCAGGTCTGGCGTAAGGCACAGAGCAGGGGAGGCAAGAGCACACAGAAGACAGCTCTAGGTGGTCTGTGGGCATGCAAGCATTGCCTTCTCTCACCTCTTCTCCCACACGCTCTGACAGTCCTTGAACAAAGCTGAAGCAATGACAAACAGCTCTCACCCTGTCAAAAAGAAAACACTTCACACTTGTACACAGGGAAGGGGAGAAGCCCTTGAAAGTGCTTTATCTTTTCAGCTAAAATTTGGCTAAAATGCTGAAGGAATGCTGCTGAAAACCATAACTTTGCCTTTCAAGATTGTTCCATCTGCAACATGGCCCCACACATGAAGGTCCACATCTGCAGCTGGCATAATTCAAAATAATGCTCCTTCAGCCAGTAGCCATGTGAAGAGCACTTACAGCTCCAAACTTAAAGGCCTCACTGCCATAAAGACAGCTAGAAAATTATATTTCACTATAACCAGCAAGTTAACCTGATTCTGTCATGAAAAATGTCTGTTTCCTTGACTCATCCATCATCAAGGCATAATAAACTTATAATCAAAATTATATCAATTCAAATGATTCTGCCAATCTTTCCTTAATGGATTTAATTTAATAAAATTTAAAAGAAAAAATTCCATGCCTGTCTACAGTAGACAACAATAATAATAACAATGGATTCATGGGGACTATGGGAAAAAACACCCAACTTCTTTCCCCCATGGCAAAGTGTTCTGTGTAGCAGCTGCTGCTGGGGAGCTGTGGGAGCACTTATCCTCACAGGGCAGAACTGAGCTTACCTGTCCTTTCAGGGAAATGCAGTGAAAAGAGATGACATATTCTCTTCCCAGTTCTATTTTCTCTGCCCCTGGCTGGAATAAAAGCCTGGGAGTTTTGCTTGCTGCTGTTTGAGGAGGGTTTGAGGAGTTAAAGAGGGTTAGGTCTCTCTACCTGTAAAGAACATCGTAAAGGCACGAGATGGAAACTTCTATTCCCCTTTGGAAATTTGAATCATTATAAATAAAAAAAAAAAAAACACAGAAAAATTTAATCTTTAATATCCTCCTTTCTTCCAATCACTCATGATGATGGGCACAGTGTTGACTGAAGTTTTGGGCCTCCTGCTGAGCTTGAAAAGACCAATTATTTATTTTACTAGAAAATAGCACCCACTATTAGAAGCACTCACTAGTAGAAAGGTAAATTAAGTTCTGCATTCAGGGCAAAGATTCACCTCCAGATCCAGAAGACAGAAGGACTTTGAATTTATGATGGCAAAACCTAAGCCAAATTAGGGAAATTTGCTTGGGACTTGAGATCAGAGAGTTAGTATGGTATTTTCAGCACCTACAGACAGTTTCTACCAGTTGTAATCCCAATCCCTCCATTACAAAACAAACCTATGAATAATAAAGATTGTAATGGATCAAAACCAGAAAAAGTCACTTCAGCTGGAGTAAAACTGGGCTTTCCATTTAAACTAAAACTAAAGCAGTACTTAGACACAGGAACAAATGGCTTGTAAGTTGCATATTTTGGTTTGAAATAAGAAAGCTGTCACTAAACCAACTGCTTAAATACAAGAATACAGTTATGGAACAACTTTTTGGGGGCCAATAAACCTAATTAGGAATGTTGACAGGATTTTTTAACAGAACTAGGCAACTCTAATGAAGTGCAGAAACCACAGTTGCCTTATGGAGGACTTAATTTCCCTGTCTTAAAATCCATCTTAATTGTTACACCTATGTCCTTTATAGAGTTACTCAGGAGTGTTATAAGAAGCAGAACAAGTCTAGACACATCATTTAAGAAGAAAAGGGAAGAGAAGAAAGGGTATAAGTTCTTTTTTTCTCAATGGATATAAGTTTTCCCTCTAAAAAGAAATTTTAAAAAAAAGGGCTAAAGGGTTAAAACCAGATTCATTCTTTTCAGGGTTTCTTCTGGAAGCTGAGTATTCTGCATTCACTTTCCAAGATTCAAACAGGGAACTCATCTTGGGATTCAGCCAGAGTAATTTTATACCAATGGGTTGATTCAGGAGCAAAATCTTCAAAGAGACTCCAACTGCTGAAATTCTAGACAGAAAAAAAAGAACAACCAATATGCAAGTAACTACATGGGTCAGTGGGCTGTGACTGAACCCAAAGGCTGGATTTTGCATTCCTCCTAAATTCAGTGGGCAAACTTGTCCAGGAGAGGTGACTCACCAAAAGGTTTGCTCTTGGAATGTAAAGCAGAACTCTCAAGCTCTATTGCCCCCATCAGGATTTCACAACACCAGAGCACCAGTGATTTCATTAGAGTCATACCTGGCTTATTAAAAAACAGAATCAAATCTTAGGTCTAAGGAAACTCTTTAAATAAGTCCTTACTAATATCTTGATAATTTTTTTTATGGTGTAAATCCACAGGAATCAGTTAAGCTACCCAGGATTTACAGAGGTAAAAGTTAAAGCAAGATTTAAGACTTAACATAAGAGTTTCTTGGACCTGTGACATGCTTATTTGCTCGTTTAAGCACAGGCATGAAAATAATTAGTGACCAGATGCTAAGCAGAGAATAAACCCCATGAAAATTAGACTTTGACTCAAAAAAAACTTTCCCAGATAAAGTTCTTTAAAAAAAAAAAAAAGGGTATTTGGTGCTGCCATCCTGTGCTGGTGAAACCCAGCATCATTCCAATAAGAGAAGAACATCTATTTTTGCTGGCCAAGGCTGCAGCCCTTGATCATCTTTCCCCACACAGTGGGAAGGACACAACCCTAATCTGGACAGGGCACTGCACAGATGTGCTCACCCCAGACAAGGTGTGACACATCAGGCCACAGTGACCACAGAACACAAGGCAACACCTGCTTAGCCCTTCTGGTAAAATCATTCATTCCCAAAGAAATGCAAAGCCTTTAGAGCCCACAGAGCACCAGCTGGGGTCCTGTCCTCCAGTCTGCAGAAGAGAAATGCTGCCCTTTTCCACTCAATATTTGCCACCTATCAGGATGCTGAGAATAAAGGACCTAATCTGCTTCTTGCTTACACCACTGTAAATCAGGAGCAAAGCTATCCACGTTAGCAGCCTTCCATGAGTATAAAACAGGTGTAAGTGAGAGTAGAAACAGGTCCATAAACTCAGCTGAATTTAGAAGGCAGTGTATTACTTTCCAATTTTGCAGAGATTACATTACATTACTTGTGTACATAAACACACACATATACACACACCATTTTTAAAACCTCTCCAGGAAATCAGACAGAAACCAAGCAGAACATATGGAAATTTAACTGGTTGCTCATAAAAAGCTGCTAAAATCTGCCAAAGCCAAAAGAGATGGTGGAGTCTGTCTACTCCCATGGTGGAGTCTGCTACATGGGCTTGTTAAAAATAGGTAAAGTAAAAAAAAAAGCATCATTTTTAACTAGACTACCTGATGCATGTAGCAGCAGTTTTACTTGCCTCAGAAATGCACTATTTTTGCATTTTTAAAGACTTTTAGAGCTTGGTTTCTGGAGTTGGGGTTTTTTGTTTGTCTGTTTGTTTTTGGTGGGTTTTTTGATTGGTTTTGGGGAAGGGTTTGTTTGGTTGGTTGGTTTGGTTTGGGGCTTTTTTTTGGTGGGGAGGGATGTCTGTATGGGGTCTTTTTTTCCCCCATAGAACCTCAGGAGCAGATTTCTGAGACTAAAGCTCTACTCATCCAGTTCTTCTCTTCTCTTCTTTCTCTTCTCTTCTCTTCTTTCTCTTCTCTTCTCTTCTCTTCTCTTCTCTTCTCTTCTCTTCTCTTCTCTTCTCTTCTCTTCTCTTCTCTTCTCTT